>NW_020653736.1:2694018-2787174 GCF_003589595.1 Hyposmocoma kahamanoa | reverse complement strand
ATTTACCGAATTAGGTTAAGAACATGAGAATAAAAGAAGTTTTTTATCTTTGCTAGTAGAGGAAAACAAACAAAAAAACTTCCGGTTACTTAGTTTCCGGTTCTTAGGTGCAATTCTGCGATTAAGATATTTGGTTCCAGGTACGAACAATTTAGGAAAGGAACTTTTCTATTGGTCTGGGTGTTCTGAGTGGTGCACTGAACTTTTTATGACATCAAGTGACAGGACGAACTAGTCGTGTGCCGGGCGGTAAGCAGTGCCATTTTAGAGCTTTAAATTGCAAAGATCCGAGGGGCACTGTCACTGAGTCCGTCACCCTGAGACATAAGGTTGACAAGTCCTATTACGTACCTGTAATTTCACCAGCACCTTTACCCTTCAAAGCCGGAACGCAGTAATAAAGAAACGTCCAGGCAAGTGCTGCCATCTTACCTATTACTAATATCAGCATTACTGCGTTCCGTTTTCGAAGGATGAGGATGGTCTCAAGGTAAAAATGTTTTACCTTTACAAACCAAGATATGTTTAGTCCAAACACTTATTTTGCCTTTCTTAGACTATGCTGATTCCTGCTATTTGAGAGTTAAAGAGCATTATTTATCTACTATTCCATCCATATCTTAGGCATTATATTATAAAATATGTATTTATCTAAGTATTTATATAATTTGTAACAATTTAATATTATTTTTATATTATATTTTTTTTCTTGTTTTTTTAGTTATAGTGTCCTGTATTTAGGCCTGCAGGAAGAAATTTCTATTAGAAATAAGCAGACCCTTTTGTTTTTGATTTCCCTTGTATTCTTTGTGACTTGTTGTATTTTTCCTGTACAATGAACTATTAAATAATAAATAAATAAATTTTTTTAGAATTTTGGAAAAAAAATCTAAAAAAATGCTTTTTACGACGAGCAGTTTCAAAGAGTAGGGGGAGATGTAAAATTGTGGGGGATCAGCGCGGTAGCGTTGTTCGTCTGCGCATGCGCGATGATTATTTTATTATTATTACACGAGAAACCCTAAATCGCGAAGCCGTGTTATGCTCTACACGTCGTGTTTTAAAATTCAATTTTGGTAAACAAACAAGATACCAAAATTGGATTTAATAAAACAGAACGTATAATTTATAATTTAAAACAGTCCTTACAATCTAAAACATGGTCCCTTGAAACATTTTTTAAAATTGCGCATTCGCCTTTCACCTCCTCACCTGGACCCCCGAACTGAATGAAAAAACACTCTTGGTGGATAAATAAAATGTATTTCCATTAATTACAACTCACTTAAAACATCATAATACAAGTTGTATGTGTATTCTCCCCCAATAACACAATGACTCCATATATTAAATAGTAAAAGTTATTTTTATTGAGTTCCATATTTCGTCCCTTATTTAGACTCAATTTGTGTGGATTATTTGTAACGAAAATGTACATAGCATAATGAGCTTTATGTCAATTATGTAACGTAGAAACTAGATACGATACGGTACGGGAATTCCCGATAAAGCGCGAGAATTAATCTCCCAAGGAGGTCTACCACGAAATACAAAGCAATGATCAAAGTTTTTAGCTTCGTATCGGACCGGAGCGCGGAGGCCACCACGAAAAACGTACAACGATCGAATATGCAATAAGCCCTTGCTCTGAAACATCAAATAACAGCTATCGTATCGAATTTTGACATTATTTCCATCGTAAAACTGACATTATGTAGTAAGTATGAACTTCGTTCTGGACGCAGACACGTAGTATCGTATTTCGTGGTAGACTTCCTGTTTTTTATCTCGTACCTTTAGTTTGTATGTTACACAAGAGACAAAAGTTGCATTACGTGAGTTTAGGCATAATTTAGGTTACAACGTAAATTATGCCTTAAATCACAACATAGACCATGAAATTCAACAGTGTATTACTTGTAGAGTTCTTAGAGCGGTACACACGGTTAACTTTTAACAGCGATGCAGTCTCTAAACGTCTACCTTTAAACACGCGCGCGATTTTAAGCAGCGATGTAAACGCGATGCAATCGCGCGTTTGTATCGATGCAGTCGCGCGTTTCTCTCGATTCAATTGCCTATGAATCCCAAGTGTAGCGATGCATCGCTGCTGTGTGTAATCACTCTTAGATTTTCGCAATTGTTACACATAGGACATGAAACTATTTTTTGAAAAACTGATAAAATATTTAATTAGTAACTTTTGTAATAATAGTGAAGAATAGGGTGGTTTACATTAGACATAACTGCTTGACGACTTTACCATCTCAGTCACCCGTGACCATGGGATCTTTAAAGGGCCTGAAACGTTGGTTTGTTTGAAAAAATAAATGTAAGCTATTTAAATCCGAAAAAAAAAATGTTTCATTTCCTATGAGTGCTATGTGCGTATTACTTTTTTCAGTTAAAATTGTAATTACATCTGTCTATGATAAAGGTGATTATTTTTGTCGAATTCTCAAAAATGTACAAATTGACATTGCACGTCCATAGCAGTTCTAGTGCCAATCAGGGATTTAAAGATCTGAAGGGCACTGTCAACGCGCCCGTTACCCTGAGGCATAAGTTGACAAGTCGTGAGAAACTCGCCTAGTGGATGATGATCAGTGACACTGGTGACGATCGCCATAATTTTTAATATTCTTATAAAACTGACACTGGTACAAGCCAAGTGGCTAATAACCCGCCTAGCACTAGTGCTGGGTCATGGACTATATGGATAACTATTTATAATAATTGTAACTTTTTCTCAAAAGTTTGCTTATCGACTTTTTCCAATTTCCATGGGATCCTCTCATCTGATTCTAACTTCTTGGTGACTCATTGTCACTGTTACGGATATTTTTGTTCATTTTATATTTTATTTTCTGGTTGTCCTGGTGTCGGTGATTTATTGATTACATGTTCATATTGTGTCAAGTGAAAAGTCGACTTTTGTTTGCGGAAAATATTAGTAATTTGTGACCTCGAGAGTATACCCTTTTAAACAAAAGAAGAATTTTCATAATCGGTGGATAATTGATGGAGAAATTAGTGGCTACACGGAAATTCCTACAAAATTTGAAGATTTCCTTTGATTTTCATGGGATCCCCTCATCAGATTCTGATTTGGTGACAATGGGACCACCACGAGAGTGCACTCTTTCAAACAAAAAACAATTTTCAAAATCGGTCCATAATTGACCGAGATATCAGAAAACATATATAAAACATATGTACCGAACGTATAACCTCCTCCTTCTTTTTTTTAAGTCGGTTAAAAAACCCGACCTCAAAAGTTCATGGAATTACATTTATTTGATAAGTTTAATTGAACTCGGTTACCGGAAAGTGCGCGAAACCGGATTCATCCCCTAGTTTGCCACCCTTAGAGGTGGAATATTTCCTTGAAATTTAAATGGGATCAATACTGAGGTACCCTCTATCCAACAAAAAAGAATCTTCAAAATCGGTATCGCGTAACATTGTCCTTTTTGAGAAGTCGGTTAAAAATACGGTTTTTTTATTCAAATGTAAGTGTGCATTTGACCTCCATCTAAATCTAAAAATACGGTTTTTGTACATTTTAAGTTCTCAACAAATCAACTGATGCTTATGAAATTAGTACAGTCAAAAACACCATCAAGTTTGCTTCATTGTAATAGGCGCCTAAGGGCGCGTTCAAATTAGCCGCTGTTAGAAGCGCTGCAGCCGCGCGACGGCCGTGCTGCTGAAGTACGACCAAATTTTTAGTGATGTTTCATCTTTCGACCCAGTTACGCGATGGATTCTGACGAACTAACATTACTTTTATCTAGTTCTTGGGGCACACTCTTCACATATAGGTATTAAAAATGACTCACCTGCCATGTTTTTTTCAGTTGTAGTTTCAAAATTGTCAATACATTTTAGACATAAATTTTCCCATGCCTTTTTTATCCAGTTGAGTGGAATAAGTAAGGCGGAACTGCTATCCCATATGGCAGGGTGTTGTTTTACATTCTCTACAAATTCTTCAATTCGATTTTCGTCCATCGTGGTTAATTTGGAAAATTAACATGCGCGACTAACAGCGGCTATTTTGAACGCGCCCTAATGCTCTGGCCACACAGAGGCGGCCGCGGAAGCGTTCCGGGCGCGGGAATTAGGTAATGTACGAGTTCATATGAACCCTGTCACACTGAAACGCGCGGTCCGTGAGCGGGACATTAGCGGGGCATTAGCGGGGCTTCAGCGGGTTTGGACGTTGTACTTTTATACAACTATGGAGTATTTTAGTCAAGTTTCAAGATGAATTCGATCGAAAAACATATGTGCAATCATCTCCGTTTACTTAATACAAGTGATAGAAATTATAAAAACAGTTTAAAGAAGGAAATGATTTAGGAAAAGATTTCCAAGGAGCCAAATCAAAGTCGTGAGTGTACGATTTTTTACCTTACTGTACCATTAGGTCCACGACTTGTTCATCCCGTCATTTGGAATCGTAAAAAAAAAAGAAAACCTGGATAGCAAAAACCAGTGTGTGTCTATCCAAAGCGAAGTACTGTCAATTTGGAACTTCCGCAGGATTAGCTCTTATAAAAGAAGTTCTTCATCACCATCCGACAGTGACAAGGTGATTTCTTTATCTGTGTTGAAAACATAGAGGATGGAAAAATGTTTTGGTGTCACGCCGCGAACTACGCGCGGGACTGCTGTGTGGCACGCCCCGGCCCGCGTTTGCTTCCCGCAGGTCCCCCCCCCGGACCGCTGTTCCCGCTATACCGCGTCTGTGTGGCCTGACTTCAATTCGCCCAAGTGCTTCAAGTCCGATGTGCTCAATTTGACGTCCACTTGACTTTATATTATAGCTTACATATTAATACAAGATATTCATTATATAATTTAACTACAGTATACAATAAAACGATACTTATATAATGAAGCTAGTTGAGATGCGACACAACACCTTGAGCTCCTGTATTAACCTGAAACAACAAGATCACTGTGTTTAAAAGTTCGTTCTATTTATTATAAGGCCAAATAGATGTGAAATCGCATCCTCAATTATAAAGTGTCCCAATTTAAAAATAACATTTTTAGGAAACAAAAACATAGATAACGAGCTGTTAGTTTTTCGTAAATTGGAAATGTAATTATTTTTTTCGGATCTAAATCGCGTGTATTACTGCTTCCGTGACCGAACGGATATCATGGCGGTCTGTCACGCAGAGATCCAAGGTTCGATTCCCGGGCCGGGAGAAATATTTGTATGGCCTACATTTATTTCTCTCCTGACTTTGGGTGTAATTTGTGATTATCTATGTGTGTGTCCATAGCACCCGCGTTACAGGGTTTCCCTAGTGCGGGGCTATGTTGAATGTGTGCGTTATCATTATTATTATTTGTTTTTTCAAACAAACCTACGTTTCAGGACCCATTATTATTTTTATTATTATTATTATTAGGGTGGTTTCATTCAGGGCCTATGCAGCCCCTCATCTCCCCATCTATTGTGATCACCACTAATTACAGTTCAGAGTCAATGGCGACAGCATTAAAGAACTGAAAGATTTTGTTCGCTGTGACAGTTTTTATGTTATCTGGTTGTGGTATGTGCCTTTCCAGTTTGGAACTTCGTACGTTCAGAGGACAGCATTGGGTGAGGAGATGCACAGGAATCTCATCTGCCTCGTGGCAGAATCTACACTCTCTATTATCTCTCTGGAAAATATTTGACACATCCTATTAAGATTCTAGCAAGCATTCTGATGCCATTCCAGTCCAATGACAGAGCTTCTCTGTAGTGTTTGGTACTGTAGGCAGCTATAAGAGCTTTTGAACGCTCAAAACCCTTGCTCTGTAGCCACACTTCCCGGGAGAAGTGTGTGCTCTCGTTCAGCAGAGAGGGCTCAGCCAGGCTGTATACTATTTCTAAAAAGGGTTCAGGCCCTTTATGGCCTGAATGAGATGGTAAAGTCATCACCCACTTTTGCCTAGTATTAATTAATGCAAACCACCGTAATTACACACTAATTAATATAATTATTACAAAAGGTATTAATTTAAATACGTTATTCTTAATTTCCCAAAGCACATTCCAATTTACGCTGCAAACGTTTTTCAAAATATTTTATTTTAATATTTACTAAATTAAATTTAATGTAATCATTTACTACTTTTACTACGACTTTTAATAAAGAAAATTAGAAATAAAATAAAACATAAATAAATAATAAAAAATAAAATAAGTAGTAATACAGCCTTGTCTGATTGGGATTTTTCGTCGAAGGAAATACAGTATCTCAATATGGTGGCACAGAGAAACCATCTTCCATGTTGAAATTAAGATTTTTTTATTTAAATGGACTCTGATAGGATAGCGTTAAAATAAATATAGAAATGTCAAAAATTAGACAATGAAGTTAGAGATTTGTTATTTAAACATTTGGATACTGTACAGAACAGATTAAATAAAGTCGATTACACAAAATATAAATACAGTTCGAAGTTTACAAATTTACAAGAACGCAATATCCACCTCAAACCACTTGACTAGTAGGAAATTAAAACGAATGAATGCCAAAAATTACAGCCGATTAATTCCTCATTTACAAATTAGACCTAAAATAAAATAAAGGCCAGAGTTGTGAAACAGAACTGCATTCCTTTGGGAATTTTACCAGTGTTTCGCTAAATGTGCCAGTGTGTGTACATTTCGCTTGTAATGTTCAGATATCTATGAACACTTTGGACTTCTGTATAAGTTAAAATGTGGCCCACTGTACCTGTTTAGTCCTTGTGCAACAGCTTGTTAAAAGCGCCATAGGAGGTCTCCAAATCGAATACCAGCTGCCTCACTTGCGCCTCCGACAATTCGTCTGACGCGGACATTTCCGACAATTTGTCCAGCCATTCTTGCACCTGAGCAAATTGCGACTCAATTATAAAATGTGACACAAATATTTTATATGCCCGTAAAAACATACATAATTTCGTTATGAAAGAAGATATCCTTAATATTAACCAAACAATTAAGTCCAAACTCATGGTACCATGATTTCGTTTATAACCAAGGTAAATATATGTTTTTACAATAAGAGCATATATTAAGATTATCATTTCCTAAGTTTAAAAACCTACATTAAAAATACTTTAATTGAAGAGTCATATTACAAAATTGAAGACTATGTATGGAAAAACGACATGGCTCCAGAATCCACACAAATTTGATTCAAAGTGTATTCCATAGCATTTAAGTTCATTTGAAACGAGCAATCCCTAGAGTTTCTTGCTCGTTCTTCTCAGGGAAGTGGAGCAGTAGGCTGAAAATGACATTTTCAAGTGCAAAATTTATTTTACCTATGGAATAAATGATTATTTGACTTTCTCAGTGTCTACTTAGAGAGTGTAGTAATTAACAAAACTTCACAATTTTAATAGTCAGGTTACATACATACTCTTTTCGAACTGGAGTAGGGCTTAAACATGTTATGATCCAGTCACACATTTTTCGCCTCAACAACCCTCATCAATACTTTCATACACCCTCGTTGGTTAAGGGTGCTCTTGACCTACCCTTCCTCAATTGGGTCGTGACAAGTTCAGTTGGCCCTTATTAACATACCTATTCACACTCTCCTAAAGCCGGCTATATGTAGTCGGGATTTCGATTCGAAAGTTCGTTTCGGAATATCGATTCCAGATTTCGTAAATACATCATACAAACGTTTATTTTAGTTTGGGATAACAAGACTGCTTAGAAACGCGAGGCATTGAGTCCAGATGTTGTCGCAGCGAAAATACGTACGGAATTTACGGCTGTGTGTTGCAGCCCCACATAATGTATGGAAGACTTGCATTCGGAACAGCTTTTGTCGTACGGAATTCCAAATGCACAAACCACCTTAAGGCAATTCGAATCGGAAGAAATTTCGAATGTGATAAGTCCGTGATTTGCATGGTTCCGACTGCATGTGGCCGGCCTTATATGGGTTTCGTTATCTCTCATTTTAGTTAACTGTTGGCTATACCTTAAGTTTCCCCTCGAAGTCCTCCGGCAGCATGAGCAGTCGGTCCATGGTGTCGCGAAGGTCGCGTAGCTCAGGCTGGATCATGTCCATCGCGCGGAACTCGAGGCGGAGTTTATCCATTAGTGTTATGAACAACTGCAAGAAATACAAAGCAAATATACTGATGCGCCAAGCTTAAAGATATAACACCAGTATTATCGCAGATTTGTGTGAAACAACTTGTTTAACAAATGTTCCGCTTTCTTCTTGTTGTATATATATATATATATATATAGCAATAGGTACTTATATACTACACTTTTTGTATTGTGCATAGAAACTGTCAACCGGCTAGTCTGGCAATCTTTAGGGGAGTTCTATGTTCAACAGTGGACGTCTTCCGGCTGACACGATGATGATTATAGAAACTGTTGACTATAATAAAAATTCCGTTTTACTGTATGACATCACACAAAATAGGTTTGTCGTCGAGTTGCGGACACCAGCCTGTCGCACCAAGTATGTATGACATTCTGAAAATCATCAATAAATTCATCATAATAATATTCTTTCTTAAATGAAAAAATTGTAATACTTACAGAGACAATCTCTGCAATGTATTTGTTTGTGTTTCCTTTGTCATCTTTGATTAAGTTTGGTTTGTTCTCCCTTATTCGCTCCAGTGCCGCTGGGCAGTCTAGCTGTTAATGTAAAATTACACAATTATTTGTTTAAATTGACATTGTACTAGAAATATATATTTTATTGTTGTTTTGAGCCTTTGAGATGATGTTTTTATATATTTAACATTTTGAGAATGAGTGGTGAAAACTACACAGATAACCATAATGTGCACTCATGGCAAAGGTTTTATCTTTATCTTTTAAAAAATGGTATGAAATTATTATTATTATTATTTAATTAATACACTAGCAGCTCTACAAGCTGATGCGTGTATATCACTGCACTTGTATATTGTTAGTTTCAAAACATTAATCAAGTAAGTGCACTAATTAACTGTTTTTAGGAGCGAATTCCACAATATCATAATGTGAAGTGGCAAGATGTGTTTTCTAGGGTTGCTAGCACATGGAGGATTATATAGTCTCATAGTATATATAGACCATAAATGAGCATGGACGAAACATAGCCAAATAATAATAATAAAAATAAACAATTATTATTATTTTTATTATTAGGCTTTTACAGACAATTATTATTAGACTTTTTGAGATTAAATACACTAAAGACATGCAAGGCATACATTATAACACTATGACAAAAATGTGACATTACTTAGGGATCAACTGAATAAAGCCAGTTGATGCTGGGAACTGTTATCAGACTCCAAGGTGACTTATAGCCAATGTACAGGCACAAAAAACCTTATTGTATTTAGAGTTAAAGTAGTACATATTATTGAAGGGTTTGACTTAATTTATGAATTAAATAAATGTAAGTGAGAATAACTATTATCTTGCTTACCCTAAACTTGCTAACAAAAGCCTCAATAGTAGGAAACTCATCCCCTTGCACTTGTTTGAAAGCAACTCGGTATTGTACTAGCAGGCGGCTGCAGGCTGCGGTGTACTCCTGCGCACGGACACAGTCTCGCATATATGCTTTCTCTAGGTGCTGGAGGGTGCTTACTACAGCATATAGTTCTGCCATGTTGTCGTGCCTGGTATCAAATGTATGTGCTAATTAGTACAAATATAATAATAATAATAATAATCCATTTATTTCACATACATTCATCCATAATATAATAAAATAATATATAATAATAACAAGTACTTATCCTGCATCTTTCCACATTCTTAATGCAGGAATAATCACACAAAATTGGTAAAAGTGTCTTTACTTGACTTTGTCTAATTACTTGACAATAAAGATTTGAAATGAATAAAACATAATTTTAAGAATCTTGCTACATGTAAACATAAAATGACCACAGGCGAAACTCCTTGTTAGAGAGCTATTCCTCCACCTTGTTGAAGCCCTCCATGACTAGATGGGTAACAGCTATTATTACCAAAGAATTAGTATAGCAATCCAACGGGGAAACGTTGCCAGCGTCTTGGGCACGATGTCTCACAATGTTTTCTTTAGTTTATGTACCAGATTTTACAGAACCGCTTTGCTGTCGGACTATGACCACTATTGAAGAGTTTTTACTTACTTTTCTCTTTCCCTGGCATTCTTGTACAGTTTAACTTCTTCGTACAGTTCTGGTCTTGTATCTGGCGAGAAATTAAAATTATTTAAATCAAAACAAAGGGTGTATTGTAATCATGACAAGAAATACATTAAATCCTACGAAATTTACCCTGCATTGTGCCTCGATTTGAACTATACGTATCTGAAGGTTTAAAGCTATAATTTAATGTAAGGAAAAACACAAAAACTTATCAATTTTTGCAGTATTTTCTAACAATTTTAAGTGATGACAAATCCATAGAACACTTCCCTATAATGACAATTAAGAAGTGTGTTCATTTCATTGTTAACAAAATTTTACATAAAATGTTCCTTATGGCATCTTGTGGCGTAATGCAGTTAGTTGAAACATGGATTTAAAGTTTCTGGAGTCAAGAGTCAAAGATCACTTTTCAGTTTTAATTTTTGAACTGCTAGATTTGATTTTACTAATTGAAAATGGCTATTCAACATCAACAAGTTCTATACGAAACAAGCGTAACCTAGCGAAAACATTATTTAATGAATGAATGAATGAATGAATGAATGATATAACCAAAAGAATAGTGTCTCTTATTTAGGTCAAACTAATAACGTTATTTCTGTTCGTTATTTGTGTTAGAATGCTGACTTATGACTGTATCCGAACACATGACAAAAAATGTCAGGATGACGTAATCCCTCCAATATGGCGGATGACGCGCGCACTCCCTGTTGCCCGCTCCGTACTTTTTTCGGTTGAGCAAGGCGACTGCCGCTCGTCTCGCATTATTTCACCTTGCGATGAATGAAAACTGTGGTGGGTAGTCCTGTGCACATATTATTCATACAAAAAACTAATCGAAACTTGTTAAAAGGTGTTGTGAAACAGTGTGTAAAGGTGGATTCGTGGTGATAGTGTTTTTACCAGTTCTTCCTTTATTTTGTGAGACAGGTAAAGTGTTTACGTGCAGAGGTACATGTTCGTGTGAAAATTCAGTTCTCCGGCTTTCCACAGTCGCCGATTAATGGGATCTTGTTGATCAACAGGTCAGTTGAATTTCTTGTTTGTTAAACTAGTTTTTTGAGTTTTTGCGGCTTTACCAGTAACGTTCTTCAGCGTTAATGGTTATTGCAAGGTTTTCACGTTGTTGTTAATTTATAAAATATATATAGGTGCATGTTGTCAATGAAAGTATGACATAAATGTTACGGTAATAGTAGGAGTAGTAAAATTGTTATTTTTTTTGTCTTATTGGAATGTGTGAGGCCACGGGCGGCGTCTCAGGGCGCGGCGCCGGCTCGTCCCACTTTCCATAAGTAGGTAATGGTTTACCAGTGCCGCTTTAGCACGTTCTGCTACTTGTGGTAATTTTAAGTAACATAATCGTATTTTGAACAATTGAAAATTATTCAGTTTCGTTATATGTTTGAAAATGTGGATGTCTTTTGAATTTGAATGTGTTTTTCATGTTATTTTGTTGTCTAGTACTTTGTATTGTTGTATTTGTTCTTTGCAGTATCAGATAATAATTCTTTTTGCTTCAGTTCATTCAAATATTTATCTGTATCATATCTGTGATATTTCATAAAACACATTTTATCAATATTATCATTATTCAATTTTCTTATCAAAGTACTAGTTAGCCTTAAATCCTGTATACTTGATAGATTAACTTTGCAACACAAACATTTTTGTACTTAGAAACAGGGAGTCACAATACACACGGAATTGCATTAAGCCGGTCAGAAAAAATGCTGCCTGTTTCACTTTCTACCAGATCCCTGATACAAAACATCTTTTTCACTCTTATTACATGAACATAAAACGTTTTATATTGCCTTGAGTTGGTTGGTGGATTGAGCCAATTCTGCATGAATAAAAAAATAAAAATAACTTTCTAGGAAAATACAGAAAAATAGGTACAGAGATGTGCTTAGCTCACAAACTAGGATTCCCTGAATTGTGGATGGCAACGAGGTCTCATATTTGTCAAGTGTGTTGTCTCAAAATAACAATAACTAAGTCTATTACAATAAACTTATAAAATATGATTGGAACACAAAAAAGAGGTGGTTTACTTTTAATCTTCTGTTTCATTTAATTCTGACTTTTGTCACCTTAAATGGTGACAAAAGTCAGAATTATAAGAGTAGGGCTCATGAATGCCTAGATTATTAGTAATTACATTATGCTAGATAGGTAGATTATGTAAACTTAAGTTTCACAGAACTTTTGCATCATTATATTAGAGCATTTATCATATGAAATCAAATTTGTACCTTAATTTCCTTTTTTGTTGAACTTTTGTCATGACAGAGTGGTTGTGGTCATGACGGACTATGTTTGCTAGGGGCTGATGTGGCTAGCCTCACCATATCTATATATTTCTCTGTTAGTGGACTCCCTCATGCATTGATGTAAAGGACCACGCACCGCAGACTTTATTCGGTCCTTCCATTGCATGGGTGACCATTGGGTAAACTTCCCGAAGCTTAATATAACTATAGGTAGTAATAATAGACATTGATAATTGTATAATTATAAAATAACAAAAAATAAAGAACATATATTTCATTTTAACCACAAATAAGGAAATCAAGTTAACCCTGAAATTGAACTTGTTGTTGTACAATGCAATGAAATTACGTAATATTCTCTTTAAGCTCTGATGTCATTAAGAAAAAGACGGGCAATTGCACATTTTCAAAATTTATCATTACTTTAATAACATGTCTCCATTTTAACCATTTTTTTTGAAGTTATTGATGTTTGACAACCTGGTCCACCCATTGCGTATAACAATTAATTAGGTGCTTGACAAGCTGGTTCTGTATAGCTTTGGCAGTGACACAAATTGAAAATGTACTTTTGTAATAATAATAATATAAAATTTATTTCCTACTTATCACAACTTTTCACAATATTATCACATTCCATTGTAAACAAAACATTTGTGTATTGTTTCTTATCTGGGTGTTCTAGGAAAGTGCCTAAAGCTAATTTTGTTGCACTGGTAGTTTAAGGCATGTGGAATGTCATAGTTTGAGACAAGATAATTAGTGTCAATGTCTGGTAGATTATTATTATAACTTTATATAACAACAGACATTAACAATGTCCAAACTGATCACTGAAACTGCAGATACATTAAAACACAATGCATAATGCTTAAGAGAACATAATTATTTTAAGTGTTGCATAATAATGATTTTCATAATTCTGTGAAAACCACAAGAATGGCGTATTGTTCATCGTATGTGGTTGTACATATTTATGTGACAGTTATTATTTTCAGACAAAATTTTTTGTGTTTTATTTACCAAGGTTTAGTATGTTTTATTTAAACGTACTTACCACTATCTAGCTCTGGAGCAAAGATGAGAGATAATTGCATTTTAAAGACTGGATATGGGCGTTGTGCACATGGCACATGGTTTTGTTTTCATTGGAACCTATGCTGTTATCAATACCGCATGGCTGTGAACTGTCTGTACTCTTGTGTATTCTATGACTTTCTTAAAGTTAAGGCGAAGGTAGTAGGTACAATTAACCACAGGCACGTTCACATCTGATATCTGCAACAGGTTTTGCTTCATTTGCATTTAGTGCTCTGATTTAGATTTTTGTCTGATGTTCGAACTTCAAAACAATTAAGATACCATTTGTCATAACACCCCTCCAAATAGCAAATATTTGTGGATTTGTACGTTCTATTAAAATGACATTATTTATACGTGTTTACGAAATCACCCATGACTATCGCTATTTTTAAGAAAAAGAAAACAAAAATAAGTTACGATCGAATAGCCACCTCTCGTCGCGACCTTTTATCGTTCGAGAATAGTGCGGTGACATCAGCCGTCGTTGATAATGCGTTCTTCAAACGCTCCAGTCCTGTGCTCGATGATGTCATCCTTCGGGACGGGAGCGAGTGAAGAGATTTGTACATTGCCATCAAAATAATCAGGGATCAGTACTACTGCTCCTCACGCTAATTCACAGTTCATTTTTATTGAACGAATCGTGTTACTCCGTATATGCATGCCGTAGAGCAAATTGCTTAATCCAGGATGTACGCAGCGCCTTCTCGGCTTTACTGGATACACCAATCGAGTAATGATATGTTTTAAAAGTACCATGTTGCTTTATCTTCCGGCTTCATTGGAACTCGTTTCAAAATTTTTGTTTTTTTTTCACATACAAGATGGCAGTGGCGCCCGTGGGGGTCGAATTAGTATGGAAGTGACACCGAGCGCAGTGTGTGGAGATAACTTACCATATTTTGATTTAAGTGGTCTCTGGCGCGCCGGCTGCCGACTAGTGCCGGTCTAATTTCCCCGTAAACTCAGCGTAAACACATTACTCAAACAAACACGGGTCCCGATCGCGATTTACTATTAATAAAGCGTGAAATACACAAAGAGCGGGTGCGGGTCGGGCATGAGTCGGGTCGGGACCGCGGCGGGTCTAATTCCGTGTATTTATATGGATATTAAGCGGTATCTGGGCGACCGGAAGCCGCTGCAAGTTTGTGTACGTCATAAATCTATTACGTATATATATACTCATTTAAAATACTAACGCTGTATCCCGTATGATAGCTGGTTTTTTTTTATAATTGCAAGTGAAGGGACAACCAAGTCTTGCGCCTGGTGGTAAGCCACACACCTGTCCATGACTGTTGCAGAGCCACTCAGAGCTTTCAATTGCAAAGACTTGAGGTACTGATACTGCGCCCGTCATTCTGAGACATAAGTTGATAAGTCCTGTGTGCCTGTAGTCTTCTAATCTTTACCCCTTCTAAAACTGGAACGCAGTAATGTTCACATTAACTGCTTGGCGGCAGAAAGGTGGTACTTCCCAGGACGAACTACATTTATTACATTTTACAATAATTCGCCAATGCAAAATGTCATTCTCACAGATTCTCACATCGTAAAAGCTTCACACCCTCCAGCCGCAACGTACTGCACTCGTATAACATTGAGGTATCCCACAATATTACCCGCTGTGTTAATAATTTGCATAGAAATGTTAGATGTTGTTATAGGAAAAGAGCACGAACGTGTTTCTTATCAACAGTGCGGACTTTCTATGTTGCTAACTTAAATTCAGGCCTTACTATTTTTACTGTAGTGAAAATAAAGTTCTAGGGTTTTTTAAGTTTTAACATCTGATAAAAGTAAATTACTATTTTGTCGCACGTTGAAATATACATATATCGTCACTATATTGAAAAGTAAATTTTCAGAAATTGACTATTAAACTTTCTGAGAAAAGTTTAAATTTGAACAAGCAGGTTTTGTATTGATTACAGCGAGTGTTATGTTTACTACGACACCTGTAAGTTTTTACGACAGAGACAAATCGCACCCACGGTTATAAAGTGGCATAATTCGAAAAGTAACATTTTTGAGAAACTGATAATATAAACAAGTGAATATTTGTCTCTTTTCCTTACAAATCTCTTATCACACTTTAGATTTATCAATGGAGCAAATTAAATATCGCTATTTCGCCCCGACTAATTGTTTACACGTCAAAATGTCAACATTTACATTGTTATGAATAACATTTGAAATGGATTGTTCGGTAAAAAAAAATTGCTCAGTGGGCGCTATATGAAGAAATCCCCGGTTTCAAAATAACTTCACACACGGATGTTCAGGATAATGCTCAAAGAATTATTTCTTGTTACTGTGATACTTAAGGCACTACAAAGAATTCCTCAGTTGAAGTCCAGGCAATGCTGATTGGCTTTAGGAACAAGAATCTTCATTTATTTATTGTAAGTATATTTACACTGTATTGCAGTCGATAAACTAATGCATAGTGAAACTAAACTAATAAACAGAACAGATAAATATAATACACATTATTCTAAAACAGTTTATTTCCTAGCATCCATCATCTTACAATATCTCAAACATTCACAGCAGACAGACGGCCGTTTCCACGCAAGCAGATCGCACTCGAGTTCATTGAGCATTGTGAGCGCACGTATAAAGTTCTTTCCTCCTAAATACGCATTTGCATTTCGGTAACTTTCGAAATATTGGCACCTAAAGTTTTTTCTACTATTTGTATGGCCACATTTATTTCTCTCGTGAGTTGGGTGTAAGTTGTAGTGCCGGGCTATCAGTGTGTGCGTTAAAAAAGAAATATTTTCACCTAAAAAAATGTCAATTACGCAAATTTGGATAACGATAAAACTGAAAGTAAACAAGATATAAAAAAAAACCGACCAGAGGAGGTTGTAGAACTCGTCTCGCTTATCCCAGATAACTTAATAACTCAATTTTGCTAAAAATACCGATTGCGATAGTGATGGTAGGATAAAATACGTTATAAATAAGTAACTTAATTGAACTAATGAGTAATTGACATTTCACTTAAACTAATAAATAAACATGATAAAGATGGCGGAGTTGTTGTTCTGCCTCATCACCTCAATAAAAAGATCCTCAATAATATTTCGTTGGTTATAGAAACTGGTAGTTAGGGATAGATTAGAAGCTTTTGAGACGTGGTGCAGGAGGAGGATGAAGGGCATAAGTTGGATAGAAAAGAAAACCAATGAGAAAGTATTGAGAATGGTAAACGAGAGAAGAACGATCCTGAATAGTGTAGAGTATAGACGCGGGAAAATAATGGGACATTTGATACGAGACGACAACTTCTTTAAGACCATTTTGGAGGTAAAAGACCGAGGGGAAGAGGTCGAACTAGCCGCAGTTACATAGACTAAAAGGTTAAAGAGCTGACTTGTAAGAGAGATGACTGGAAGATGCTCCACCGACAAGAGTATAACTCTTAAGTTTGGTGATGAGAAACTGGTAACACTGGAAACTCGACATTTGACAGCTCGATGACGTTTCGTGCGTTTCGTTGTATCAATCCGGCAGAATAATTTTATATTAAAGCCTCAAGAGTGTGATAAACCATGTCTGTATTATTGTCATTATGTTTTTTTGTCTTTTAACGTTTTTTTGTTCGTAGCCGGTGGAGATGTTAGGTACCTACCTATTTCACTGGGCAATATGCGAGGGTGATGGATATACCTACTAGAAATTTCGTAACTACAGTTAAACTCGCTTACACGTGGCACATAAGTCACTTGCCTCTAGTAGAGTCAGCGAAACAAGGGGTCTACTATCTGGCCGCCATCCGTCCAAAACAATAAACGTCAAACAAGTAATGCTCGACGAAATCAAAACACAATGTCAAGTATGAACCTTCGTTCAGTATTACTTATTTGACAGTAATTGTTTGGGACGAATGTCGGATGGAGAACGGGAGTACAGGGTCAGACCACAGTATATAATTAAATTTCATAACAAATTACGGATCGTCATTTGTTCTTATCATTATTGAGGATATCCTTAAAAGATCCGTTGGTTCATCATGATCAAAAATCAATAGGCTGGTATTATACAATACGGATTCGGGTAAAAGAAGCGAACGAGATATGACAGGAGCGTAGCGGGCGCTGGTCCATAATCTCTGCCCAGTGTCGTGATAGTATGCAAGTATATTTAGTAGCTGCAGAGCTCTTTGTGAAAGCGTTCACATAGGGAAGTATTGCCGGAGAATTATTTTGACAACCAGAAATTATAGACCTCCATATTAAATAAAATCGGCTCTATTTGACATGCCAATACGAGATTTTTGATTTGTGATTTGACGAGAATATTATAACAAAATCGTCGAAAATCATGGCATTTATTAACTTTTTCAATGAGCTGTTATAGAATGTCGACAAAAAATAACCAAACAATGAAATTTTTGTCTGTCTCGTGCAAGTCTACATTCCGGCATAGTTTGCTTCATTTTGTTTATGTCTGGTATTCGTTCTCTCTCGCTCACAACGAAGTTAAGCCGGTTAGATGAGTGTTTGTTTTTCCTTCTCGTATGCACTTTTTCATATTTAAAAAAATCATCGCCAGTTTTTTGTACCTTTAAAATTCTTGAAATATTTATACAAAATGCTTTATTTTGTTGACACAGTGCAAAATATTCCGACTGCTCCCGATATTTGCATTATAGAGAGGAAAACATTTGACCAATCACATGACTTAAATGCGTTTGAAAATTCGAACTTTACGATTCGAAATTCAACAAACTGACGAATCACAGGAATGTTCACAGTTGTAATGATATGATAATTCCTTATACTGCATTTTTAATATGAAAGGATAATAGAAATTTTTCTTACAGCTATTAGCAAATAAATAAATATCTAGAAACTGGATCAAATAACCCCACAGCTCATGCGTGGCGCCGCTACGTCGCCTTTCTAGCTATATTAAACATTTTTATACGTTGTAATTAAAAAATTGCAACGACTAACCATATTATGCATCCAATTCAAAATGTCACACAGATGATTAATGTTTTAACTGTATTATTTAATTGGATGGAGTACTTCGCTTGATTGGGGTTTCAATTTTATGTTTAGTTTAATTATTTTATATCTAACTGTACATACACCTATGTAACGGTTTCTGTTTTTGTTAAGATGTTGACAACGGTGCTTAATTCTGAGACTAAATCGAACAATAGTGTTAAGTTTGTCTATCGCTTTAATTATTCCCATTTTCTTTTCATTCTTATTAATCGGTCGATTTAGTTTAATTCGAAACTGACATTGGCCCAAGTCTATGTAGTGGCCGCCATTTAGGGTCATTGAAAACGAGCGCCACAGTCAAGTTATGGCTGTCTCATAAGCTGAGGTCCTTTTGCGTACGCCACGGCTGCATAAATGATTGTACAAATTTGTAGTGTAGTTCTATTTTGTTTATTGCTTTTTTTCTGTTTTCTTTACTTTATGTCATTGTTTCCCAAAGTAGTCCCTACCCCCCCAGTGGGCGCTGAAGAGTCCTAAGGGGCCTCGGAAGCGTTGGGGTGGCGTTGATGCTGTCCAGAGGGTGATACACTGAAAAAATAAACCTGAATTATCTGTATAAACTGCATATTATATGTACATAATTTTTTCTCTGTGATTTTTTGTGTTAAGTTAATATAAAAAAAATACATGATTGCAATAATTTTTTAGTTGGTGAGCGTTGAATTTTTTTATATTGCTTAGGCAAGATAAAAAAATTTCAACCAAGAGTGCGTGGAGCCAACACGTTTGGGAACCTATGATTTATGTTGTGGTTGTTTTTGTTGTTTTTAATTTTGGTTTTTAATTCTTTCCATTTTGTTTTGTTTGTCTAAGTTTGTATTATTAAATCTCTTGTTTGCATAATATAATTGCATATGCATGACATGTATAATCATACTTTAAAATTTACTTTCTACTAATTCAAATTAAAGAGAAATAGTTTTTCGGCCCTGGTGTAAAGTTCTATTTTTCCAGATACGACAAGATCGCTTTCCGGCGTCGATATATGTATTGTGGCGTTGCGGTAAATGTCTACTCTATTCTATTCATTAAGGAAATAATAATAATAATTTTGTTCCATATTTAGACGACGATAAAGGTCGTTTTATTATATAGATAGATAGACATTAACAGTACATTACAAACAAGATGATGACACAGGTACAATAATAATGAAGTTCATTGAAATTCGTTCGTTGGTACACTTCTTATCTAAACTGTAATATTAAATATAATAATTAGTAAACCACTAATTATTTATTTATTTGATTTATTTGCTACTTTTGCGCTATGGTATATTGTAACGTCAGCTGGTCTTATCTCAGTTCGTACACTTGATTTAACTCGAGATTGCTCCCATCTTTACTACATTGTTATCACAGTTAACTGATCAACGCGATAACACGTTGTTTACCATTGTGGTAAGTAATGTAGGTTAATGGGGCGAGTTTATTGTCAAAACGCAGAGTTAGTATGCTTAGCGTATTTTTAGTCGTACCTAATTTAGATTTAGTATAATTTAACAGATTTTTTTGAAAATACGATTGTTTATAGTTAACTTTTCATGTAGTGATTTCTAAAGAACCTTAGCCGTCTCAATATTGCAACTGCTTATCATAGATCGTTTTTAAATAGAACTTATTAGGTTGTATTCAATTAGGGATTCTACACAATGAGGTTAATTGTGCTTTAAAATCCTACGCAATCAAAGAGCCGGATCTCACTTGCACTCCACGGAACCGCATCGCGCCCATTTTAAGAGTGTTTTATGTGGGATATAAGCGGCACGTTCAGCACAGATGGCGCGTTATTGTAATCGCGCGCTGTCGTATGTATGTGTATATTTAAGCATACTGTTATATTAGTTTTTTTTTAACCTTTTTTTTGTTACGCGATTAGGTACTCCGGCAATTGTGCACCGATTTTGATAATTCTTTTTTGTTAGAAAGAAGGTACCTCAGTGGTGGTCCCATTTAAACTTGAAGAAAATATTCCACCTCTAAGGGCGGCGAATTAGAGGATGATTCCGGTTTCGCGCACTTTCCGGTAAACGGTTTCAATAAAACTTGGCAAATAGATGTAATTCCATGAACTTATGATGTCGGTTTTTTTTATAAAAATTTGTAATATAATACCATGTGAGGGTAAGAACAAGTCGTGCCCCCGGTCGGTGGTGAGTGACACGCTTATCGACAGCAGTTGCAGTGCCATAAGTTGACAAGTTTCATGTGCCTGTAATTTCACCAGCACCCTTCAAAACCGGAACACCGTATTGCTTAAATAACTGCTTGGTGGTAGAAATAGGTCAGATGGTAGCACTTGCTTGGACGAACTCTTTCACAAGGACCTCTACAACTGCTAGTATGGGGCAGAGCGACGATGAGCCTTATTCAGAGTGGCGGCGGGCGCGGTTGCGTGTAAATGTACGTAGGTGCTCGTTGCGTTCACAGTGAAATAAAATAGATAGCGTACGTGTGGCGCACTATAAGTTTCCGGAATGAATAATAAAAAAATACTATAATTGGTCAGAAATGAATTTATTTTGTACATAATGTATATAATCAGCTTTAATGCACTTTTTCATACGAATGAACCAATTTTGGAAACATTTATGCGACTCCTCCGTGACAATATCTGAAGCCGTCGTAGAAAATCGTACTACGAAAATTTTCACGAGTTAAATCCATCGTGATGTAGACAACCAATTTTTAAAATGACGCCACAATGTAAATACAAGTGACAGTCAGATGTAACAAACTGTATTCTACAGCCAAAGAGTTCCATTTTCAAATGTTGTAATTGCTTTTTAAATATTGTTTATGGAAGTAGCCAGCTCCGGAAACTTATAGTGCGCCCTATGTATAACGTCTGTTTGCGATTTCGATGTGTGGATCTACCCGCTCGTAGCTGCTTCGTCACTGTAAAAGGGGAGACGCCAAAACCCGCGCGCCCGCACGCGCCGACGCGCTCGCGCTTGCACTCTGGATGAGCCATGAGTGTCTTACCATAGTAATGCGCTTATGAATTCTTTTTGAATTGACAGGCTGTAGCATCAGCATAGCAAAGCTGTCGACCACTCCGCCATCATTGTTTATTAGTAGTGTTTTTATTAGTGTTATTATATCATCAGCCAAAATGCAACTGCGTGCTGTGAAGCGAGTTGACCCTAAAGAGGTAATGATGCGACGGTTAAAGGTAATAGCAGCTTTCACAATAACATGTATTTATATTTCCACTTTCACGGTGACCTCGGTGAGTATTGTTGCATACTGTCCGGTATGATGCGTGCCAAATTCAAGATTTTCTGTATTGTAAAATTTGTTTTAAAACTAATAATATTAAAGAAAAAGTTTGAAAAAAAGATAAAACTGTTACTGTAGTAAGAGAATCTCTACCAGAACGTCTAGCTGATGCCCCCTTCGGCGATTTTTTTCAGTTTCAATCAAACGACGAAATTTGGTGAAGAAGACTTGGTTTCTTATGCAGCTGGTTACAATAGGCTTACAATACAAAGGTGTCCAACAAAAGGGACTCGTCCCGTTGGATGCAAACGCGGCGCTGAGGCCGCGACAAGTCCCAGTGGCTGCGAATATTACAAAAAGACATTCACTCAGATGTGTTCTCGTAACCTGTCCCGAAAGATGGCCGCGAGCTCGAGATGCTTCCGCTTAGTGGTGAGGATAACCGTAGAAATGCAATCGTCGAATCGATCAATTTCATACAAAGCACTGGGGACAGACAGGTAATACTTTAGGGAAAATCTTAAAACCGCGATTCAGAAATTGCGTTTTCTATGCCAATGCCATCTAGTGGTAAACATTTGAACTATTGTTACAAACTCTAGTAAGAGAAGAAGTGATTCGTTTAGGGAATATTTTAAAACCGCGATTCAGAAATTGCGTTTTCTACGCCAATGCCATCTAACCGCGAACTTCGGAACTGCTTTCACTAATATTGCGAAAGTTATTGTGTTTATAACCTGAAAGCCATAGCATAGGTCCACGGTTCTATTCCCCGTTTTGTGAATGTTTAGATGGTCTACACCTTTTGGGAAACGTTGCGTATAATGACCTAATCCTTATCCTTTAATTAGACCCGTGCCCAGCAGTCGGACGTACCCGTATAATGGTTTTTACCACACTTGCCGATTCGGGAACGCACTATGTTAGAAATCGAACACGAACGTTTATTTCGCTCTTATTATGTAGATACAAAGTTTCACAGACACCTTGTCAGAGACCGAATTAAACCGATTCCGAAATAGGTTCATATAGGCTGAAAATTCATTTAATTCGCACGATTGACAGTCAATGGGCGAAGAAAAGTTTTCGAGTGGCGACCATGGGCTAAAGACAGCGCTCATGTATCAGCTGCGGTCTAGTTAAGAAGTTTGTGAAAAAGTGACATTCACGAGTCGACAATCGTATCGCGATGCACTCAGCCGAATCCGTTTTTGTGTTCCGCCGCCAGAATACAATCCTTGACACTATTTATACCGGCCCACATCTCCGTTAACTACTTATAAATTAACGTCTTCGCTCACTTTATTTATATCAATGTTTAATAAAGTATACCCTTGTATAAAATGCCTAAAAAACAATGGCACTAACCGGATACCGTTAATATTCATTAATCTGAATATAACTGTAATAGCATAATTTGATACTGCCTTCCCCTTTCCATCATCGGGGGACTAGACGTGGGCTTGGGTTCTGCCCCTATGCTGTGGATATACCTTCGCACGAACCGTTTCACTTCCACATTCATATGGCGAACGGTAATGGAGTGGAATTCCCTGCCTGCAGACTTGTTCTCCGAACGCTATAACTTGGACCTTTTCAAGGTGAGAGTGAATAGGGATTATTTAGGTGTGCGTGCTGCATCGTCGACTTCATCATCACACGCGTAAAAGCAATTTTAATGATATCAATTATAACCAGAACCTTGCCTATTTAGCCATAGGGTAATTTGAGCATTATTGTTATCCAATTTTGAAGGGAAAGGGGTGCTGGTGTAATTACAGGCAAATAAGTCTTCTTCTTCTTCAGTGATCCTCAGATTTTTGCGATTTAAAACCTTGAGTGTCACTACAACTATTATAGACTGGCGTGTCGCTTACCACCAGGCACACGACTTGTTCGTCCCGTCTCTGGGTATTATAAAAAAAACACATTGTACCCTTTACATGCCAAAACAAAATGCGTCTATACAGTTATACTTTATGAGCACTACCAGGAAACGTGATGATGGTGCCTCCTATTGTGTCCTTCTCCAAATCGAAATAAGTACGTGCTCATAACTTTTAATTGCTATAATAGCGACAATAACACATAGACGGACCAATCAACTTTGATTGCATGAGTCACCGACAACAGTGACGACATCTATAATGCGATTTTTCCTTTCCAAGTACCAAGATTGTTTTTACACTTCGCGCGTATTATCATCAACGGTACTTGCCAGTTTAACGGACACACGCTTTGCCAGAATCTCACCTTGCCCCGTTCTCCGTAACATAATTATGTCTCATGGTGACGGGCGCAACTGCACTGCAACTGCTATAGACAGGCGTGCCGCTTACTATCAGGCGCACGACTTGTTCGTCCCGACATTGGTATAATAAAACACATCGGAGATGTGCCAAATGATGATTTTATTTGCAAAATGCGAATTAGTTTTCTTTTTAATTTGACACTGCCCGAAATCCTTGTTCTCTGGTAATAATTTATTTTTGTTCACTATTTCTTTTTTCTTAATGTTTTGAAGTTTTTATTTCTTTATTTTTACGTTGTTTTCGCAAGCTGTGTTGGAGTAAGTGTGTATAAGATCTCCACCACATGGGCGGCACAAAATGGTATGTAAAGCTGGTGCCACATGTTATTTTTTTTAAATCTATTTCTCAAAAAATATTTTTTTAAATTACGTCACTTTGTTATTAGGACGCGATTTAGAATTTCGACACATTTTGTACATATTTTATCAACATTTTTGTTTTGTGTATTTGGAAAATATCTCGTTGATTTCACAAATCCCTTTACCTATCAATGGAACATAGTGTTACCACAACATTGAATGCATTTGGCCGCCGTCCAAAATCACCAAGTACTAAAAGTGAACGCATGTCCCAAAAACATTACAACAAAACAAAAAACCTGTTTGGTTACTTAAAAGGTTTCCTTTTTGTGGTATTTTACGTTGCACGAAGAATGTTTTAAATTGTATATGTTGCGTAGATGCATAGTGCAGTATTTATAGCGGTGGTAACCAAATGGGAGAACGGTTGCCTCTTACTTCAGAGGTCTACGGTTCGAAACCCATGGCCACATGTACTCCCAGGACTTTAATTTCTAAGTTACGTTTACGTCGCCGACGGAAAAGGACAACTTCGTAAATAAACCTGTAGGGCTAGCACGAAAATTGCGCAACAGCGACATAAATGGCAAAATACTGCTATTCCTGCATAGAGAATAACAATAGCCCTACTGTTTGTTGAAGACGGTTCACAACTCTTGGGAAACGTCCCCAACCAGCATGGTCAACTATAGGAAATTTACGGATAATTAATTTCTTCTAAGATTGCTTATTTCATGTAATAATTACGAAAGTAGTTTATGAAAATGTTTGTAAGTATAATGACAGTATACTAACTGTCACTTATGTGCCTAAAACAGTAGCAGTCGTGCATTTTGTGAAAGATTTTGTCCAGGGAAGTACAAGCAGTAATGTGAGCATTACTGCGTTTCGGTTTTGAATTACAGGCGCATGGCACTGTTCAACTTATGTCTCAGAGTGACGGGCGCAGTGGCAGTACTCTTCAGATCTTCCCGATCTCTCTAAGCGGCAATGCAACTGTTATGGATAGGCGCGTCACTTACCACCAGCCGTACGACTGGTTCGTCTCGTCACTTAGTATAAAAAAATTGTATGTTTATTTATTTATAATGACATTCCCTCCCGGCCATTGCACTTTGACCTTCGCCCACTTTCAAGTTTGCATTGTTTCGTAGGTGTGAAATGCTTAGTGGATTCTACACAATAGTGGTAGCTATTTTGTGATGAATCAGCAAACGTCATTAAGACTTCAAATTGTATAAAAACTCTTGAGACATCCGTTGAAAAACTTCGTGGCGGCTTTAATTACTTTGTCTTTATTTAAGCTGGTGTCAGGGAGTTATGATGACGTTACCAAATCTTAACCGGCGGTATAGGCGTACGATTCAAAAAGTGCGAAATCAGGTATCAGACGATCACGTAGACTCGACTCCTAAACACCCATACATTTCATACATACTTAACCAAAATTCGTTCGCCACAGTCACTAGTCGAGGGAAAATAGTAACACCGCAATTCAATATTTGCATAAAATGGGTCAATGCCATCTAGAGTATTTTGATGGAACTACAAAATGGTGGCATAAATTGCATTAGTTACAGTTTTTATTAATATCACGATATTCATTATAGCGTATTTTGTTTACCAATTTTCTGCGAAGGGACAATAGAAATAATTGACATTGCAATTAGAATACGCGACCGCTGTTGATATACATTATGCCCTGAGGGTGCTTACGTCATATACGGGTTACTAACTATGTACTAACGACTTGTATATGTTACTTCCGGATTACGTTCAGTAAATGACCAACTTTACACTAACACTGTCCTTATTATAATTGTGTAATATGTCAAAAACCCGTACTCGACGTACGTCGCCTCTAAGGAAACCTGAAAAAATGCAATGCAAAAATGCGCCCGTCGCTCTGAGGCATAACTTGACAAGTCCCATGTGCCTGTAATCGGCGAGTACTTTACGTCGATTGGCAATTTCTTTCACCACGGTGGCAAGCAAATTAAAATTATACAACGTGACATACATTGCTCTGATCACAAAATAAGCAACTAAAGCCCTTGTGTCATGGAAATACTCGACAACGACGGCACCACAAACACCCAAGATAAAATAGAAAAGTTAGTTTTCTACATAGACCCGGCCGGGGTTCGAAGCAAATTTATATTAACTATGGGCTTTTATACATCACTTTGCGAAATAAACGTGTGTCCGGGTTTTAAATTAGGGAATTACTAGATAGCCTTCGAGAATCGCAAGTGTAATAATATTATAAACGTTAATATTTTGTAAAATGAAACTACTTCACGTATATAGTGACAATGGGACCTGTTAACAGCCCGAGGGATAAGAATAGTTTCATTTCCAATTTGTAGGAATCGCGAAAATCGATAAATAAGAAAAATGATTTTTTCGTATTAGTTATCTGTTTTCGTTGTCAATAATGCTGCCGCCAAGCAGTAACGTGAGCATATTAGGTACTGCGTTCCAGTTTTGAAGGGTGAGGGAGCTGATGAAATCACTGGCACATGGGACTTGTTAACTTATGGTGACAGGCGCTGTGGCGGTTGTACACACATTTGTTGAAACAATTATGTTATTTTAAAATAGTGTTAATACTTCAGAAACCTTTCCCACCGTGGGTACAACAACGCACGAAAGTTTTATAACAATCGCATAAATATCTGGACTGGAGAGGAAACGAAACTTGCAACGTTTTTTTAGCTCTTATTGCTTAGATATGACGCTTTTTCTGATCGATTCGAGTGTGTTACGCGATTATCCCGTCATTTGTTAACCGATTTCGAGCATTATTTTTTGTTGGTAAGGTGGTACCTAGGTAGTGGTCGCATTCAAATTCAAAAGGTGGCAAATCAGGGGATGAATCCGGTGCATTTTTATTGCACAAACTTTTCGTTAATCGATTTCAATAACAGGTCGTTTTGTTTAATAAAAAATTAAGTTAATGTACCTAGATATTTTAAGTTTTTTGTGAAATTACTCCACTAGTTTGTTATAATTATTAATACAAAGATCGAACATTCAAACAAAATCCTTCGATCCGGTCGGATTCGAACCGACGTCTTCTTGCATACCGTGCCAGACGCTATACCAACTAAGCCACGGAACGAATCAACGGACCTCACGAATTTTTCTATGTGCTTGCGTCGTGTTTTGTGCTTTGTATTTGGTTTTTCAACGACTTTTTAGTCGTAGCGCCATCTATGAGAAATCTATGAAAAATTTATCACCCAGTTAGTACCTTTACGGCTACCAGTGCTGGCGAGAGATGTCGCTATTCACTGTATTTTCAATTTTTATTTAATTGATATTCGATTAGATATTGAGATTTTTTGTGAAATTGCTCCACTAGTTTGTTATAATTAATAATACAAAAAAATCGAACGTTTAACGTAGATAAATAAACTTCTTCTGTTAGTACAGCCTTGGCCAAAAGTATTGAGCACCTTAAAAATCCCGAACGGGCACAATAAGTATCGCAGAAAACAGGTCCTATTGTTAAGGATTATTTTTTCGGCATCTACAAAGGTTTAAAAACAATGACCCCCACACCGTAACTAGCAATAAAACACCTGGTGCCATAAAATTTGTCTTTTTACGATTTTTGTATTTATTTCTCAGTTCACTACTATCATTCGTTCGTTACGTACACATCCAGTGATTTAGTGCGCTTTTGGTATTTTGTTTAGTTCCATTTAGTGATATTGTAGCAATATGCCTAAAAAAACGAACTTAGTTTAGAACAGCGTGTGCAGATACAACTTCTGCATGAGCAAGGGAAATCACAGGTAGAGATTTCTAAAACTGCGAAATGTTCGCGCCGATCTGTTCAATTAACTATTGAGCGATTCGCCGCTACTGGGTCCGATAGTAACAGATACAGAACAGGGCGCAAACGCATCACCACAGATCGTGAGGACCGAAAGTTAATGAGAGAGTCGTTAAAAAATAGGAAGAAAACTTCTTCAGATCTCGCTGCTGATTTCTCTGTCGAAATTAACAGACATATTTCTGCTCGCACTACTCGAAGAAGGCTTCAGGAAGTTGGTCTGAAAGGCTGTAAAGCCAGGAAGAAACCATGGCTCTCTCAAAACAACAAGAAGGCTCGGTATGAATGGGCCTTAAAATATCAAAGTTTCACCGAAGAAGATTGGTCAAATGTCGTGTGGTCAGACGAGTAAAACTTTGAGGTGAGTTAGACAATTTCACGTTCTTAAGATATTAAACAATGTGATTTGAAAATAAAATTCAATAACAAAAATATTTTAGATTTCCGATCTCACTACATTTTTAAAAAATTTCTGATTTTTGGTACACCTGGTGTGACTTTTGTGCGCCGCCGGGCAGGCGAAGAATTTAGTCCAGCCTGTATAGTGCCAACCGTAAAACACGGCGGAGGCAGCATAATGATCTGGGGCTGCATGACTGATTCATGTTTGTGTGTGAGGGTCGCATGAACTCTTCAATATACATCAACGTCCTGGAATCTGCGTTGCTGCCCTCATTTTCAACTCTTTTTGGCGATACAAATATGGATGGCGTCAAATTCCAGCAGGATAACGCGCCATGTCATAAATCTGCCAGCACTATGACATGGTTTAGAGAAAAAAACATTGAGCTTCTGGAGTGGCCTGCCCAGTCTCCGGATCTAAACCCCATAGAACATTTACGGGGTTTATTAAAGCGCAACGTCAGGCGCCACCCAATAAATACAAAGGAAGAACTAAAACGCCGTCTGCGCCAAGAATGGAACGCTATACGTCCTGAAGACTGTAAAAATCTTGTCCGCTCTCTACCAAAAAGAATTTCTGCCGTAATTAAGGCAAAGGGTGGACACACGAAATATTGATTTTTATTTAATAAATAGTAATATTAACAAATGTAAATTGTTTCAAATTATTTCATTTTCATATTCCCCAAAAAACTGTGAGTTATCATGGGTGCTCAATACTTTTGGCCAAGGCTGTATATGCAATCAACTTTCAAATCCATTATTACTTCAATTAACATCAACTAATAGCCCTACAAGTCTTCATGTCAATTCGTCAATGCTCCAGGCGACTGTCACAACACGTGGAAAGGACGGTTACTCATCAACTAGTCAAGAATGGTTAGTTAACCGTTTAACTGTTGCTTATATGGATGTAGTTAGTTCATTGAATGCGGTTAAGGCAAGACAAGAAGAAGACTTGATTCTATTGATTGATAGAACTTTATAAATCTAAAGTATTTTAAAGGCGTATTGAATGGGATTTGCTGTTTGCAGTTGCCGGTTAAATATGAAATAATGTAATTATAGTAAAATATCAGATGTCCTAACCGATTACATGGTCTCAAACTAGGGACACACTACCCGGAATACCCAGACCAGAACCGATTTAGTAGAAACGTTAATGTCTCCATATTGTTCCTATCGGGAATCGAACTTGGAACCTCTCCATTCAGCATCCACATTGCAAACTATTGAACCACCGAGGTCGTCACAATAGGAAAAAATAATTGTAATGGCGAAACTAACCTCAGAAGCGCACCCTGAAGTGTAACGCGAGGGAAAGTACCAAGAATTTGACCTCGAGCTGGAATGCAAGAGTTGTATCGAAAGGTCAACCAAAATAAAATGGAAGATAGAATTGTGTCTTTGTAAACCAAATACAATGACTACAGTCATTCCATTGTCCTCTCATTGGAATAAATCCAGGATATATTGTGCAACTATGTCTCTTTGTGTATTATATTATAAAGCAAAAGTGATAATACATATATAGTAGAGCACAAGTACTGCAAATAAATACCTAGCAAATACCACTACATATGCATAGTTAAAAGAATAATTATCGTCAACTCATATGGCTGGGATCCTCTAAAGAAAGGGTTGAAGTTTGAATCCACCACGCTGGCCTGATGCGGATTAGGGACAAGTTAGGTTCAGTCAGCGACATGTATTAAACATTCACAAGGACACATAATTCACAAATTACGGTCATAACAGGGAACCGTTTCAATTAAGAAACAACCATTCTTACACTAGCCTCACAGTACATTTATGAAAATGTAATTTATGTTAAAAGGAATAGTAATTTATTTATGAAAAATAGTGACAGACAACATTAATACGAGGAATAGAAATAAACCAGCTTTTCTTGATAGTCGTCTTCACAAAGTCAAAAAATCATTTAAGGGGCAATGTATACGCTTCTATAACAAGATATCCGGTTGATATACAAAATTTGCCTTTCACGAGGTTTAAAACTATAGTGAAACAAAAACTTTATACTAAAGGTTATTAAGTATACAACTTCTGCGTACTTGGATGATAAAAATCCGTGGCAGTAACCCGTTTAGCTCATGGTAGTCTCGATCTCTGATGTTTCAAATAAAAAAAAAATATTGTAAATGTTATTTACAAAGAGCAACCTCTAGAGTTTCTTGCTCATTCTTCTCAGGGGAATCTGCCTTACGAATGAGCGGTAAAGTTTAACCATTGTGACGATTTCAAGTGTAATAATGCTTACCTATGAAATAAAGATTATTTTGAATTTGAACCGTTCGCCCTCTAACGCCACCATCGCTATTAATAATCTCAGTTCAGAGTACTAAAAAAACCGACCTCAAAAGTTCGTGGAATTACATCTATTTGCCAAGCTTTATTGAAGTCGATTACCGGAAAGTGCGCAAAACTGGATTTATCCCCTAGTTCGCCACCATACGAGACTTAATACAGGATATAATAAAAATCGGTGCTCACTGCTTAAAGTATATTGAGAGAAAAAGGCGTTCAATTGGAGCATGGCAAAATCAACCATTGAAATAATTGCTCCTTAATAAAATTTAGACGCTATTAATAAAAATAAGTCGTTTAGCGTGAACAGTCGTCACCCTTAGAGGTGGATGATTTTCTTTAAAATTAATTTTTCGAATATGATATTCAGCTACAGAGGCACTGGGTCATGGAGGTACTTATTCCAAAAAAAAAAATCGTCAAAATTGGTTCACAAAGGCCGCCGGAGTTATTGCGTAACATGCATTCCAAAAAAAGCATTCGGATTGAGAGCCTCCTCCTTTTTTGAAGCCGGTTAAAAATCAAAAGAATAGAGTTATCATTTTAAGATTTCTCCGTCGCGCCAAAGAAAATTGCCCAGCTATCAAAGTGAAATCCTCTTCAGAATTATTGAGAGCTCAGGCCATTCGTATCCAGTCTATGATCTAGAGTTCTAGACGTTTCGGTGAAAGGCTTTTGAAAGCTGCGGAATCGGGGCTATGCATTATTCATCGGCTGCCCTTGTAGTGGATTATTTATAAAGATTAATATAGCTAGCCTACGTGTATGGTATCCCATAATACCAGGGCAATATCAACTGGCCGCTCCCTCCAATTTCCTGTGACCCTATTAACCATCTTGGTTATATGGGCTAAATCATTGCGATGATCATTCCTTGCTTGCTCAGAGCTTTCTCTAAGGCTCTATTTATATTGCCGCGGAGCTTGTGCAGCCACTGAGCCATGTTGCACGGGTGTTGGTCTAAGACCCCTCAATTAAGAGGAGTAACGGACCCCAGTGAGACGTGTAAAGGTCGGTGATGAACACAGCTAGAGTAAGTGTAAAGAGATCAGCTGTCAAACGTGGACGCAAATTAAATTCACTATAGTCTATTTCAATAGAATTGAGAGTAAACGTAAACAAACCAGTTGGGTTAAAATTCTGAAGAAACCACTCACTATATGGAATAAGTAACACTTTTATGTGTATTTTGTAGGTTTCCACTAGATATCTCACCACTTTTTCCAACAATATTCGTTTGTTATGCATTATAAAATCATAATTGAAAAATCTTCGCCGAAAACTGAGATTGATTTGACAATCCATAGTCTAGAATGTCTATGGTTGCATAGGGATGTACGGAAAAAAGTTCAATTGAGTGAATCATAGTTTGAGTAAGTGATTGCCTCAAGAGTCACCAGAAACTTACGTCTTGAAGTCATTTGACCAACTCTTGTTTCTGTACCGCTTACAAACGATTTAGCGACTTGTTAACTATCAAGTATTTTCATAATTTTCTGTATTTAACTGATAGCTTCTAACTTTTAAACAATAAATGTCAATAATCGTAAATAAAGAAACGTTTTTATATGTATCACCTTCAATCAATTTACAACGGTCAAATGCGCGGAATTCACTTGATGTTAGTCCAACAGATTCAATTGATCGATCTGATTCATTCAATAATTGATTAGTAAATTACTCTACAATTGCCCATCACTAAACCGACTATGGTCGGGTCAATGCACTCAATGTTTACCTTTACTCTCAATTCATTTGAAACAGGGTATACTATAACAGACATGGCGGTGGTGTAGGCGTCCAGAATTGTAGGTTCAGCCTACGCGCACTCTTCTCACTCGTATATCTTCATTTGCCTGACAAGCGCTACGTGTAATGCACGGTCACTGAAATGTACTTTATGATAAGTGATGATGAAATTGACATGTGCACTCATAGGTTAAGGGACTAATGGTATGTACAGGATGTGACAAAAAGGTGCCATCATATATCAACTGGATAACTTTAAAGTTGTTTCAACTTTCTAAATTCGATATCATATACAAATTCAACTATCTATGCTAAAGAGACGTGTGTACGACGAAACTTATGCACCCTAATAAAGACGGTTATTGAGGCTGGGGCGCGTCACACCTTTTGGAGAGAGAATATTTTTCTATTTCCTTATGGGCAGGCGAACAAGGCGAGGACGTAAACTACGGCTTACCATCAGGCGCACGAGTTGTTTGTCCCGTATGTATATATGTATATACACACATACATATATATTAAACTGGAGGGAAGGTGAAGGTTATAATATACAAGTAATTTCTATTACTTCATCCTTGAAGTCTGGCCAATCCACACAACTCACCAGTATATCTCGACTTCTCACTGGTTCCATATTTCGGAGCTCAACAACATAACATAACATGAACTGAATGTCGCGCGTGTCTTAAATAAATGAAGTTAATATTAGATCCCTGAATGCATTAATTCAATTACTACTGAACGTTTGGTTGGTGTGAAATATTAGTTTCTTGAAACAAAATCTCTTAAAATAGTGAAAAATTATATACTACTACTCATTTGCAGGACAAATTACTCTGAGAACAAGAATACTTTTTGTAATCCGACCAAAATCGTGCATGCTAAAATGGGATCAACTTCAGAACCACGAACAAGTGGGCTCCTTGAATCCGATTCTGTGCAATTGAGGGCGCCATATTAGACAAACAAACCTACAAGTGTGTTTGTCAAATAGCTCGAAATGGTTCTATTTTCTGAAAGTTTGCGGACACATTTACCGCCTTCCTTTTTAAAGTAGGCAAACAGACCAAACTCGCTTGATGTAAAGCGACTAGTAAACGAAGAGTGAATAAGTTCGCTCTAGCCTTAGATAGCCCTAAATTGTAGCCTTCATCGTTGCCAATTAGTTTGTTTTCGCTCTTCCGAGTCCAATCACCTAACTGGTATCGGCTAGAAACACTCCTGAGGTGACGGCAGTGCTCCATGCACGGTAGAAATTGCTTCATAAAGATTTAAAAAGCTGTCTAGATTTGTTCCATTTAGAAACAAACTGAAAGGTGTAATGTGTCCTTGATTACCAAAGACAACCCTTGTCATTATTGGTGTTTAGTAAACAAACAAAACAGTTTAAAGCTTTGAGTGACCACTCGAAACGCTCAAAATAACCTTATTTACATTACATGTTATTTACGAGTTATTTATAGCACAGCTTAACGAAAGTCATTCATTAGACAGTATATATTTTCACAACACGAGTAAACAATCCTCCATTAGTTCCCGGTCATTGTTCTGTTTGTAATACGATACTAAAAGCGACTGGAGTAGTAGCATCGCACCTATCCAGTTTTGCTTGTGTTGCCTTCAATGGAAGCATGATATGGCACGTGCTCTTTTTTATAGTATACAAACCTGGGAGGAGACTTCGTTTTGTATGAATTCTTATAAAAGAAGTCTAGTAAAGAAAGAAAGAAGAAAGTGCGAAATTTTGGAAAAAGATCATAACGTGCTTCTTCTTTTGATAAGGAGAAAAAGCCAAATTACATAGATTTCGAGAAACTAGAAAGGTTTGGGGCAAAAAACAGAATTTCATTTGATTTTTCGTTTATATGCTTTTTATTTTTATAATGTATGTTTACGTAGAAAAACCGCTTTTAACGGGTAACCATACTTTGAGATTGAACGAGAGGAAAGTCTTCTTGATTATATAATCAAGAACTTGTATTTGATAAAAAACATATTTTTACACCGTTTTTCCCGAAGTATCAACATAAATTCATCATCATCAATTTCGATTTCCTGTTAAAATTTTAAAATTTCGACTATAAATGAAATTAGAACCGAGATATTTCTCTTGCAAATTTTCAGATTCAGTACTAAGAAAAGTTCTCCTCTTTAAAAATAGCGTTATTAACTCTATGTGACGCTGATGATCACGTCGATCTAAGGTAGACACTTTGTTTGTCCTCGCAAAATGTTAACATGTTCACCTTGTCATTCGTTGTGTAATTTTTTATCACAAGATTTAATGAAATTATCAAATGATACGTGTTGTTAGACAGACGCCAGAATCGTCAATTAGGTAACTCGTTCAATTTAAAGATGACATCATTCTACACAATCGGTGCTCGTCACGGTCATTTTTATGAACTGGCTAAATAGTGTAAATATATAGTTTTGACGGTATTCTATTAAAATAAAGATGCATTTCTTACCTCATGGATTACTTTTTCTTGCATTCTCAATTGTGTATTCCGCCTAACTGCGTTAGGCTAATTTAAACTCTTGGTTTCAGAAACCCATATAACTTATCCCAATTGTTTTTGAAGCTCTGAAAAATGATCGGACTCACGATTTCTTACCACACAGTTAATTTATTAAGCCACTCAACTAATTCAACCAATAATCTGATTATCATATTACAAATTCCTGACTGCTTACTAATCATATCGTTTACTTATGCGTACATTAGTAATTAACAAATCATTATTTGAATTCCACATTACGGAACGTAAACATAGCAGCTTACATATTTGGCTGGAGATCCTCCATTTCAATATGTAAGCAAGGTTTGATTACCTCATTGAGTGACTCATGTTGCAGATTGTACTGACTGACGCCAACGCTAAACAAGGTTACTGTGGTGCATTTACAGCGGGACAAATGCTGTCTTTGTTGATCAAATGTCATCAAAATGATCTGAATTTTCAACAACTGGAGTACCTGATATATATGTAAATATCAATCAAATATGTCAAAATTATAGAGAAAGGTCTTCGTAGATGATTAGCCTGGGGAAGATATCACAGGAATCACCCGACTCAAGTACTATTAATGTAAAGTAAGGGATATTTGTGATAAGGCCGCAGTCGCTTTCTTCATTGTTAGCCGACTGGAAGTGGTTGTTGCACCATTGAAGCCGGTCTTACATATAAAGTAACTTGAAATTGACCTTGAAAATGCTACAAGATGTTATACTATGAATGAAGTAATTTTCGAATAATAAAAATGCGCAGAAGAAAGGGCCTTATAACTTCTGATAGTCTGACATGTGAAGCACAGTTTTAAAAAACAGCAATGCTCTGCCCGAATATATACATAAAGTCCGTCATCAGCGGACGACCTTATGAGATCAATATAACAATAAGGCTTCTGTTGATTCGTTCCACTTCGACCTTTGGGCGTCCTACATTCGAATGTTCAAGAAACATACTTTGTCTTTAACGTTCTTTTAATTATTATTAGTATGAAGTATTTTCCATGTTTTAAAGTACAAGACAAGTTTGTTATGTATTCTCGACAAATATGCCTCTTCTCACTACAGTAGGACACAAGTAACCTTGTCCTTTATAAGATCTTTTTGAATGTGAAACCTGCTCAAAGGAAACTTAAATGTTTTATAAATTTTGGCCGTATACACGAACATGTTGTCTTCTCCGTAGTAAGTATGTTTGTGCGAGTTCTATATTTACAGCGAATTAAATACTTAATCACGCAGATTGGATATGAAAAAAATTAATCAGGGCTCGAGAGGTGGAAAACCTATATGAACTGTGGTTTGGGCAATCCTTATGCTGCAATTCCGCTGACTAACGAGATTTCCGATGGCCCCGTCCGAATTCCATCCCCAAAACAAGATCCCTGCCAAATATCCTTGCCAACTCCGCGAAGGTCGTGGCTAATCCTTCTTTTCGGGAATCTTATTTGGTGCCGAGGACGAATGTGTCGTAAATTATTAAACCTCTGATTTTATATGCAAATTGTGGTTATAAATAGTATTTTAAAGTGTACAAAGTCAAAGTGTTAGAGCGAAATATATTTTATAATACCGTTCCATATACTTTTACATTTTTATATTTGTAATTCAGTAATCTTTTTAAGTCGTACTACTCGAGCAACTTTAAGAGAACACAGCACCACATGCATTGTTTTCTACTAATAATCTTGTTGGTATAACTCAGTCCAACGTATAATGTTGTTTTTCATTGTGTGTTTCATATTTTTTTCAAATGGTGACTGAACCTAAGACTCGTATGTGCTAGATAACTTATTGTATGTGATATCTTTGTGTACATATGAATACAATAAGCAATTAAGTATAGGCTATGTAAAGCTCTTATAACGGCATTATTTGCCTTCATTGTCTGTCTGTCCTTAATTTGACTTTAAATATTTTACGTATCTTAGTAAAAAATACGTATTTACGTACACCGCTAAGCATTACTGCAGTTCTACATTTTTCACCGTACGTACCCTATCGTTATGTTGTTGCCGATTGCCGCCAATCGCTAATTGCAATCTTCATGATGCGATTAAGCGAGTTCGTTGACCTCCCCGACTGGTCTTGCCTTACGGGAGATTATGGCTCATTTCCGAAGAGTGTACATAGGGTGTTTAGTAACAGCTATAATAGCTAAACAACTAGATTTAGTTGGAATTGCTACAGGAAGTTTTTCGTAATTTATGATGTCACGGAGTATCGTGTTTTCAGGATGTATAAATGCCATTTTGCTAGTGAATGCTTAGCACGGCTGTCTTCCGACTAATAATAAATGAAATAAGACGAATCTTGTATTCTATCATACATGCTACAAAAAAAAAAACACAAAATCCGAAAGTTTGGAATGAATTGCAACACTGGCTTGTTATCAATAAATCTTTTAGTAGCTCTGTTAAACAAGAACTCGCCATTGTCGAGCTAAAATTCACCTAGTCTGTAGAGGTACTTTTTCCAAACTTGGAATGTCCCAAGCCATATCATCTAACGAGCGTCTGTAGAAAATGTACGTTCACAGTAAAATGGCTAATTTATAGGAGCAAGAGACGGCTTGGAATGAGCCCAGGCATCGCCGGTTTAATTTAGCTCGACCGCAATGTAGTCTTCTGAGGCTTAGAATGTCTTGTTACAAACAATCTGAAGTGATAGGTTGGAATATGATTGTTCGCTTTGAAGTCAATTAGACCAACACAAACATCTAAGTAATTGGTTTATAATTATCTTGTGCACTTTTCTAAGTCTGCAGCAATTTACAGACCTAGAAATACTGTGATCACTTTTGTGAACCTTCGAGTTTCCTCAAAATTGTTTCTCCTGCCAACTAAATGATAGTAATCTTAAGAGATTCTAGACTCTCTTAGCAGGAATCACCGGCATTGTAGGTTTAAATGCCCCGAATTTCTTTTTTTTTTACAAATGCTTTTAACTTTATCTCAGCTTTTAAAACTGTCGACCAAAAGACAATCCGTATACAGCGAAAAGGAATTTGACTTCTGAATTAATTTTATATATTATAAAAAATATTTTGACTGATGTAGCTAGTATTTTCGTGTTATCTATAGATCATTGAAATTCCTTGGCGACTGTCGAAATTGAACTTTATTGCGTTTAGTTTTTAATACTTCTCTTTTGAAGTGAGGTTTTAAGTTTGCTAAACCGCCGAGCGGAGTGGACCAACCGGTCGACCAGGTTTAGAACTGATGTCAGGCAGTTATTAAATTGAAACACAAACGTGCACTGCGCGTTTTGTTCGGCTATTAAATACTTTCTATAAACTTTACTACATCAGCCCGTAACAATTAATTGATTGACATCGCATTTCCACGCAAGGCCGCGTTATCGTAATAAGAGAAAGATTATTTGTGGCTGTGATGAAGCGTGTACACAGGAAGACGTTGCTGCCCATTTGTTGGATTTATAATAGTACAATAGCCACATTTACGCATGCAGGGAAAGGTGATCTCGTCAGGATGAAGTAATATTTACTGCAAAGGTAATTTGCAAAAGATATATTAATCGATATTAGTTACGCTCAATGGCAGTTTTAAGCGTTACATTCAATAAAAATATCTCAAGCGGTGAAAAAACATTAGCAAGTATATGAAATTATTTATGTGAACATGTTGCAGTCAAGGTCAGCGAAACTGTTACTATAGGAATTAAACCATCCAAGAACGATGCGTAACTTGTTCAATTGATAGCAATAAACACATTCCGAGATATTTATTTATGTATAATACTTTTGGACTGTTCAGTGAATAAGAAACAATAATAATCTCAGTGCAGTGTACTAAAAAAACCGCCCTCAAAATTATTTATTTGCCAAGTTTTATTGCAATCTGTTACCGGAAAGCGCGCAAACTCGGATTCATCCCCTAGTTTGGCACCCTTAGAGGTGGAATATTTTCTTCAATTTAAATGGACCCACTACTGAGGTACGAACCAAAAAAGAATCATCAAAATGGGTTCACGAATGCCGCCGGAGTTATTGCGTAACATACATAAAAAAATACAGTCCAATTGACAACCTCCTCCTTTTTCTCCTCAGTTTTCATGATACGTGGTTCGTTTACAGTGTTTGTACGTGTAAATAAAGAACCTCCGTGAACAAACGTTGTTTATTGCCCAATCCCCATGTGTACTTTTACAATAGAATAAATATTATTTATTAGACACGAGAACAATTAATTGTAATCAACGGGGCTACTTTCTCTCACCGAGGCATAGAACCTCGTAGTTTGTGGTCTTCGAAAGTATCGGGATGACATAGACCCTACGTCACTTTGCATTGCATCTTGCGAGCAAAAATGCTATACAGTTTTGTATTGATTTTTTATTTCTACCCATTTGAGTATTATTTGTTGCATTGACTACAACCAGTTCCAAATGTTTCAATTGTGACATCATCGTAACCTTCTCAATTACAGATGCCATTCTTTATTTAGCTTCGTTACGTTTGTACCGTGTATTTGTACTCGGCCGGGTTGCCGGCATTTTGAATGTGTGGCCGTTAACCGTCTTTGGCAGTCTGATGAATTTAAATTGAGGTTTGGCTGCTTTTTAACCGCGCGCCGCTGACGAAAATAGCACAGCTGTTATAAGTTTTTAGAAATAGGATCTTTCAGTTTTGTTTTTTACCTTTGCTAATATTTTATAAATCTCTAAGAATAACTTAAACATTATATAGCATTATTATTATTACTAAGGTGGCTTCAGTCAGGACCTATGCAGTCCTTCCTACATTAACTGATTTATTGTGATCACCACTGATTACAATTCGGAGCCATGCCCAACAGTGTTAAAAAAACTAAAGGACTCTCTTGGCTTCGACTGCTTTGATGTCTTCTAGTTATAGTTTGTTCATTTTCAGTATGGATCTTCGAACGCCTATCAAAGTTGGGTAAGGAGGTGGAGAGAAGTTTCATCTACCTTGTGGCAGAATCTACTCCCTCTGTTTCCCCAAGATTTGATATGTGTGAAGCCACAATGTCCTGTTGAAGCTCTAGTCAGTATTCTGATGCCAATTCTGCCTGCCTGTGTTTAGGTAGTAGTTATCAAAGTCAAAGTCAAATATTAATTTACTCCATAGGCAAAATTTTTGCACTTCAAAATGTCATTTTTTAAGCTACTGCTTGTTCACTGTGCCAACTTCCCTGAGAAGAACGACCAAGAAACACTAGGGATTCCACTTTTCAAATAAACTTAACTGCTATAGAATATATTTTGAATCATATTTGTGTGGAATCTAGACTCATGTTGTCTTCTTTCCATACATCTTTATCTAATACGTAGTCTACAATTTTGTAATATGACTTTACAATTAAAATACTTTTAATGTAAGTCTTAAACTTAGGAAATGGTAATCTTAACATATGCTCCGGAATCTTATTGTAAAAACGTATACACAGTTCCCCCAGAAAAGAGTCGTTTACCTTGGTTAAACGAAATCGTGGCACCATGAGTTTGGACTTAGCTCTAAGGTTAATATTATGGATGGCGTCTTTCTTCTCAGTGGGAGCAGTATATTTTACGGTCATGCAAAATATTTGAGTAAATGTACTGTGTTACCACAGTCACGATACCAGTCTCCTTAAACTTTTCTCTGAGAGAAGCCAGAGAACCTAATCATTATCAGGGCCTTTGAATGTGTATATAGCACAAGCACACACTATATGTCAAAATGCTTCTAACAGTGCCACGAGACCACAGCTAATGCTTCGCGTTCGTATTAAGCCGCGCTGCGGTCATATCGCCACACGCCGTGACGAGATGCGATAATCCACAGCCTATTGTTGCCAACCTTTTTATTCACCTTTAAACGGGTCTATGGTCGTGATTGTGTACTCATATTTTTCACTATTTGACGCTTAGTGACTTTAACGTTGCTATTGTGATTTTGCCTCTCTTGAATATGTAAGTTTTCGTGTATATTGAATCAAGTAAACTAAATGATGATAGTGTTGTATTCCTGGCAGTCAACCAGTAAACATTTCAGAAAATAATGTGTATGTGAAATATAACGAATCGGATACGCATCATTCCTGCACGCATATGCCTGGCAGTGTCCTGAATTGAAAATTGTGTAGTAGCCTTTTCGATAGATATGCTAATCGCACATTGTCATGCAATAGCAGGCCCCGGTGCAGAATAAACGGAAACTTGTTGTCGTAGTATATTGGTTTTTTTAAGTTTCAACTTCGCTTCAGGAACAGTTGCTTTAGGATTCTGTTATTAATTACGAGTTCATTTTCACCAAAAGAATATTAACAATGATCGGATGTCCCGTATTTCTAAAAACGGATCGCTGGTCAGTTTTGTGACCAGTGAGCAACAATAATGATTAATTGAAATTTTCTGCAGATTAAGCTCCGCTGCTTCGCAGTCCGCAGATTACGTGAGCTTACCGATGTTAGTTCTGCTAGACTAGTTTACTTTAGTTACTTCTAAATCTATAATAATATGTTTATTCAAATATGTTTAAAAATAGTACAGAACTAGTTAGACAAGAGTTATAAGTGTGCTCATTTAAAAAATATATGTGCCAAGTATCTACTGCACAACTAAATATAAGAATGAGTCTAGCCGAAAATATGCGACCAAAAAAGAAACTGTGAAGTTCAAGCATGCGCAAATTCTCACGTATTTTAGCGCCTAAAATATGACGCTTATTGTAACTTGTCACGATCGAGCAAAATTGTTCGAATTTAACCGCGTTTTCCTGCTTGATATTTCTCTAGTTTAGGGCCAAGTTTTTTGGTCACAACCATTACTTCATTGTACAAAGTCAACTAAAAGAGAGTAAATGGACCGTTTCTAAAATTAGCATCATACAATCGATAAAACACAAAGTTTTCGAAGTAAGTAGGTTCACAGTGACTTGCTTCTACGAAACACATCGACAATCGAACAGAAGGACAAGTTCAATAACACGTTAAGACTTGTGGAGTCAAAGTAAGAAGCGTAGGTCGATATTACCACACTATTACGTAGTAACCTTGCTGTCGCATTAGACATTTATAAACCGCGCGCCCATTGTGGTAAGAGTATTGTTAAGATTAAAACGGACTTCAACCAGTACATTGAAGATGATGGATGAAGATGAAGAAGAAGTATTGAAGATGGTTTTGAAAAGGAACTATAAGAAAGTAGGACAAGCTAACGTCTATAGGTTAAAGATGATGATGCTGCAATTTTGGCTACAGTAATAATAATAGTAGAATCGATGAGCAGCGTATTTTCTTAGGAACTGCCAACATGTAAATGTAGCATATACTTCTTGAGGCAATGGTCGAGTTGGTTATAAATTAATAGACAGATCTGGCATAGTTGACTACCAAGGACCTGGGGATGATTCCGTCGATGTTGACTACATACACTCCTACAGGGCACAGTAAAGAACAAATCTCTGGTTTATACAGCATCTGACCTTGTGATCGATCCTTGGAAACTTCTTTACGCTATCAAACGTTGGCAGGGGTTATAAAATTAAGGCTTGGTTAGCGACGCTTAGCCAGCCATGTAATTCAATTAATTTTGCATTTATTACTCGAGCTTAACCAACGTTGTTTTAGTTTACCTACTTGTAAAACAAAATTCAATAAATTCGCAATTATTTTGAACATCCTTACGAACTTTTTTTTTTGTAAATCTCGCTGGTTTGGTCAACTGAACTTCTGGAAACAGTAGTTTTTTTTCCGAAACCAGTTATATCGAATACCTTGTACTGTTGTATGTAGCAAATAGTCCAGCATTTGGAACTTATGGTCGAATTGTTTAATGGATAGAAGTATAAACCAGGGCTGAAAGTACTACAGATGAGACAAGACGGTGATTGATGATTGTTTGATTCAACAGCTTGAGCTTTTATGATAATTTGTGCGAAATATTTATTATCATGTTATTTATATAATCTTTTATTTTTACTAATAAAATGGAAGGAGAAATTATTTATATTCAGTTTAATAAATGATTGTTTATTATTTGTTGCAGGTAATCATCCCCAAATTTCGTTGAAGACGGAAACAGTCGTATTTTCCAACGATGCGTCGTACCAGGCGTTACGCCGTAATATCAATATCCTGTCAGGGATTGCATGACTGTTCCCTAATATTTGGGAATTACCTTCCAAAATTCAATTTCCCTAATCGAAATTGGAAACTTTTACCAACTTATTCTTGCAATTGTCAGTTTGTCGTTCTGTATTTGTATTATTTTATAGTAGACAAACAAGGACTGTTTTCTAATGAACTATTCAATTGAATTCATGAAGCACTTGTAAAAAATATCTATATTTTTTTCACTTGTAAAAAAATCTATATTTTTTTCACATGTAAAAAAAAATATTAATTTATTGTCACCAGGAACATAAAATTTTATGTCGTCATTGTTAAGAATATATTTTAAGACAATCCCTATAAAAATTATATTCGGTTAATCCGGTATAGTTGTGGAAAATTTCTCAAATAATAATAGTTAATATTTCCTTGCCTATAAAATACTGAGTGTCTATATCCAGAACATTACTAGAAAACGGTTTCCATGGCCGGATGTTATAAACTGAAGTGATTCCACATAAAGATTCCGAGAAAGATTTTATTGTTTCTGCTTCACAATATCTGACAGATGTTAAAGATAATTAGGTTACTTGCATCAAGAAAAATCTGTTAAAAAAAAGTTCGTCGTTTTGTTATATGTTCAAATAGATTAAATCTTAATAAAATTTGGATTCCAGCAAATAGAAAATTATTACATAGTTATTTGAGTATTTATATTAGCTATATGGAAATCGAGACAATTTTTTTAAAGCTCAGTGGATAATATAGTTTTCTCATCACTTTCTCTCCACAATGCTGCACATTGTTCGATCTCATCCTTACTTAATTCGCTTAAAGTATTACTTTCTTGTTTCTGAAAGATATTGTATTCAATCGGCTAGTGATTTCCAAGAATTGTAACAATAAATCATGGCTTTAGTAATACTCAACGACATCATTATTAACTATTTAATTTTCAATGAGTCAATCGTCATATTTATTTTTGTCCATATTCTCACCAATTGAACAAAACAGATGACTGTGTATGTTGGCAGCATTAGATCATCCATTAGTCCTGATGACCCATATGTTACGATGCAGTAAAAACCAATTCTGCAGCTATAAAAATTGTGTGTCAGGGAATTGGTACTTGCATTACTAACCTATATTTTCGTGTGGTGAAATTTAAGATGATATGAAACATTTTAATCAGACCACGCTGTCATATGTCTATTATAGTATTCCGTTGATCTTTACCTACATTTCGGATGCGGGTAATTTAAAAATATTTGGGAACCTTCTTTGTTGCGCAAGTTTCTTATTTTGTTTTTATATCTTTAGTACGAACTGCATCGACAACTTGGTCGGCAGTCGGCACTCTCCTACAAATGTGTTGAGCAGGAATTTTCATGAGAGGATTAAAGGTCGTCATGGTTTTACGATTACCTACTTCAGTACGAGGCGGTTCTTATTACACGCTTGAAGGTAATTTTGGTGATTGAGATCATCCGCTATACACACTTTAACACGTGGCTTTCTATTCCGGCAGAGTAGTCCACATAATGTTTAGAGCCAACTACATCGTAGAAATATTTGTGAAACATCTTCTAAAATTAGACGTTTTAGCAGCAGCAGAGTTCCTTGTGAAAGAGTTTGTCCAGAAAAGTATTGCCAATTTCGCGAACTCCTTGCGATTTGTATTCGTTTTTAATGTTTCTGCTATGTTTTTGTTTTCGTATGACTTTTCATGAGATTGTGATTGTGCAGTCCAAATCGTCCACTTAAGGCATCGTACCTGTTTCTGCCGTTAAACACAACACGAACATTACTGTGTTCCAGTTTTGAAGAGTGCTAGTGCACCTACAGGCACATGGAACTTGTCAACATTATGACTTATGGTGGCGGGCCGCAGTGGCAAGGCCTCTCAGATCATTGTGATATAAAACTTTGAGTGGCACTGCAACTGTTATCACTTACCACAAGGCGCACGACTTGCTCGCCCCGTCTCTGGGTGATCATAAAAAATGAAATAAAAAAGAAACGCTTAAAATGAAATGACTCTTTAACCCTGTCTCTATTGAATAAGCTGTCCAGTATATCACTGGAGGTTACAGTCATAACAATAATGGTCACTAGCCGAAATTAATGGTCAGCCAGATGGCGTTTCGCATTCCTTAGGGCGGGTATAAATAGTGGAGTTAGGGATATGATGCCAGATTATACCACACGTCATTATATTGCTGTTTTATTTTTTTATTTTTTTTTGTAAAAAACAGATGTTATTGGTGTAGAGATTTCATCAATTTGCTAGGTTTGTTCAGTAAAGTGATAAAAATGTTTAACAACTCAGTAAATTGATCAAAATCCTAACGGATATTTCTGACTTTATTTTTTCCCTACGACATAAATACGTTTTAGCGGATAAATCAACGAACAACAAGTAAACCTAAGACAAAGCGTCCCCAATAAACACATCACAAAAAACATATCAGTGACCTACTCGTTCACTCGCCCACTTAAATCAATTCGTTAGCGGCGAGTTAACTACGTAAATGGTGTTCGCAGCTGCCTGCCTTATATAGCTGTACTAGTTGCGATAACTGACGGACACATGATATTGTTGCATTGCAGATAGATTTGGTGGATACCGGCCCGTAACAAAGAGCAGCACTTGACTTCGATATCCGGTCACAGAGCTCTCGAATATCTTAAATCTCTCTTATGAATTAAAATCTAAAGCATCGTCGATGATACCAACTTAAGTGACTAAGACCTCTGCACTAACCTGACAACTTGAGCCGGAGCTTCACTGCAGGAGTTGTCAATAAGCAGCAAATTTTGATAACTCACATGATACGTTATCAATGAGTAGGTAACGTACCTGTATGTATGCATAAGCTAAACAGGTTCAAAAAACTTAAAATAAAACAAAAAACACATTGAGACCAATTCAATGAGCCAACACAATAGTTCTAATCTAAGTAGTTGAATAATTTGGTAGTCTGATGATTGTAATGTAATCGGATTTTCATAACTGGAAAAAGAGTTGGTGATCTTTGAACAGCTGAGCAGATGTTCATCAAACAAAGCAAAGGACCATCCTGATTCAATTAGCCTTAAAACAAACCGCTTTAAGATATTAGTCCATCCGTTTTGGAAATACGATTTTACAGACAGACAGACAGACAGACACACAAATATAAACAACTCTTCTCCTTTTGCGTAGGGGGTTAAAAGGCGATCGCACGTATCTCAAACAGATCGAGGAAGTCCTGATCAGAAAAAAGACCAGATCGAAAGAATATGATATAGAATGCAAGGCAGTTGTGGGCCGAAGACAAGCTAAACAAGTTTAAAACCACAGCACCAATGTACCAACATCACATGCACAAATAGCGCATTGCAATTAAGTAGTCAAGTCGGGGTAATAAATCTGAACGGTCGTTTGGTGCGACCTTCGTGAACGTAAACTTGTAGTACCTTGTGAACTGCATGTCGGTACTTCAGTTGGTACTAAGGTGCTTATTGACAAAATATGGCTGATTGGCAGTGGATTTGCGCTTTGGGAATAGTAGAAAGGAATGTGTTACTTCTGTTTGTGTTTGTTGTTCTCGTAACTCGAGATGAATCGATGAATTTATTCGAATATGGTTTTTTTTCTCATCAGGACATGCAAAATCTTATTGAGATGCGTATGTACGTTCGCTCTAGAAATTTGTGTGCACCTCCTAGTGGGGCAGGAAGAGATTATAGTGCATCACGTACAATACTATCACACTTTAAAAGTTCCTCCACTCTCAAAGTCCTTTCAGTCCTTTCGTTCGTGTATGCACAAATATACACAAATCTAAAACTTGTTGCCGGCTAAAACCAAGAGCGACTTTTCCGCTTATGTCCAATTTACCTAAGTGTAGGTTCGGGTAATGCAAAGCATTCCTATACACTGATGCAGATTTCGCAGGGCGGTTTACAGCGTTGACTATTTTCTGTGTAATTAGGTAATTGAAATACAATATTAAAACTTATTCTTTTGACCTTAAGAGCTAAATTCCTGTTAGCCTTTGCTGCAGCTCAAGTTCTTGACCGTTATACTTTTGTTTGAGACATTCTCGTAAAACTTCTTAAACGACTCAAGCCGGATAAAGCTGCGAAAAAACCCGCCTAAGACGCAATAAATAATAGCAGTGGTAGCCTAGTGAGATAACGGTTGCTTCTTCTTTGCTCGACAGTTCGAATCCCTGTGGCGCCATGTACCCACGACTTTGATTTCTAAGTTAGTTAAGCAATATATTGAAGAAATACATGACAACGAAATCTGCATGTCGAAGAATGTGGCGGACTATGATTAAACCCTCTCCTCAAAAGAGAATCGAGCAAAGAATTGGGACTTGTGAACGATGTAATAAAGAAACATATCTCAAAGTGCTAAACCATAGTCTAAATACATTGAATTCGATGGCGTTTATATAATAATAATAAATTATTTATTCAAGTATTACAAAGATAAAATTGTGTACCCATTAACATGAATTCTAACTTAATATAGAATAACGTATTGCGCATTTACTTACTGTTTTTTTATACTTATGTTACTATTCTATGTTGTTATTATAATTTTATGTTTACACATAAAAAGAGCATTTCATTCATTCATTCAATAAATGATAGAGGTACTATAAATATGAACTAAAATAAGATATAAGCAATACCATAAATGAGGTAATTGTCGTTTACGATTCGTATCCCGATGGATGGACAGTCAACAAGTGGCTTCTAGTAAGTTGTAGGAATTTCTATAAATAACGTTAAGTCTTTTGTTTGGAATTATTTGTCAATGTAATTGTTATATTGAGATATAGCTGTATCGATTTTGTTTATCTGGGTGCCACGCGTCAATGCACCTAGATAAGACAGGGGAACGTTCCACATACGGTTTTTTTCTAACTAAACGCTATCTAGTAATGTCTTGGTTAAAATTTCTGTAAGCATGTTGATTGCAAAAAATACGATTTCGATTGTCTGTTGCTTACAGATTTACTCACCTATTTTATTGGTATTTAGTAGCAGTAGAGCTCCTTGTAAAAGAGTTCGTCCAGGGAATTACTGCCACCTTATCTATTTCTGTCGAAAAGCCTTAATGTGAGCATTTGAGTTCCGGTTTTGAAAAGTTGGTGCGCAGGTGAAATTACAGGCTTATGAAACTTGTCAACTTATGTTTCTCGGGGTGTCGGGCGCAGTGGCAGTGCCTCTCGGATCTTTGATTTTTAAAGCTCTGAGTGGCACTGCAACTGTTACGGACCTACCAATAAGCTGTTACACTGTTATATCTAGCAATAAGCGACATGCTTATCCATAACAGTTGCAGCGCCGCTCAGACTTTAAATCCCAAAGACCTAAGGTGTACTGCCGCTGCGCCCGAGACTCTGAGACATCAAAGTTGACAAGTCATAATGTGGCTATAGTTTCACCAGCAGCGTTGCCCTTCAAAGCCGAAAAGCTCACATTACTTTTGGCGGCAGAAATAAGTGTGGTAGGCAGTGCGTGTTCCCTGAACGAACTCTGTCCCAAAGAGTTGAAAAAAAGAGACTGCTAATCCCAAAATATGTGAACCGTTTTTTTAACTCGAGTCACATTATTATCTTCAACTGACTGCGTCGGTATTTTTTCAAGTAATTGAATCACGCCACCAATAGAGTGCAACAATGTCTGTTGACCCCAATCAACGACACAATATACTGCTTAATTCGATGGCACTTTTGCCTTGACAGTACCTTTGCATCCCTTTTCTTTGTTAATTTTATTCTAGCTGAACCATTTTTTTTGCAATGTTTGTTTATTGAATGAATCATGAGGTTTTAATATCGTGATTTTTATATATTTTTGTAAACCCGTAGGATACAAACGGTTCACACAATTCTGCGAAGACCATTTATTTATCTGGAATTGGATTTAAGGAAAGATCCGGGTCTAGCAGACTTAATCATCTATTTCACAGCTATATTGGTCTTTAAGGTGCAACTGAATAGGCATTTTCTGGGCGAGCGTGTTCTATTGTAGACACTATCTTTGTCAAAAGCAAATTCTAGCTATGCTATATAGATTTTAAGACTTTCGTGGTTATTCACTAAATGATTATCACTAGTATCAGGTTTCTTACCACGGTATGACTTCTTTTTATTTTCCCGATATTTCGGAACGGTAGCCAGTCAACCCGTGACCATGGAGCGTGCAACCGTTCCGAAATATCGGGAAAATAAAAAGAAGTCATACCGTGGTAAGAAACCTGATTCTAGCTATGCTGTTGTTAGCGTAACACCATCTCAAGTTTCTCGGCTATAGTCTCTCTCTTGGGCCATAAGTTGATTTACGCATATGTACATACACTTCACAAACTTTTACTGGCTACAGTTTTGACGCACATCTTATGCCGTTCACGCGTCGATGCTTTCATACGCGGTCGTCTGTTACTTCACTTGGCCTTTCTTTTGGACTTCCACAGTTTGGTCGTGATAAGTTTAAGCCTAAGCCTTTGTCGGCCCTTTCCAAAAAGAGTTTATATAAATAAATGTAAATTACGTAAGGTACAAATTACAACAAAGTATTTTGATATTGTTTGTTGTTTGTTGTTGTTTGTATGATATCAAATGACGGGATGAACAAGTCGGGCGCCTGGTGGTAAGTGACACGCCTATTCATAACAAATGCAGTGCTACGCAAAGCTTTCAATCGCAAAGATCTGAGGGGCACTGCCGCTGCGCTCATCATCGTGAGACGTAAGTTGACAAGTGTCATGTGTCTGTAGTTTAGTCAGCACCTTACCCTGTACATATCGTTTTGCATGACTAAGCGGTTGACATTCATTTTCTTTTTTTTTTAATCAAATGATCTATGTCTTCCCGATTCTCGCTTATCTAGTACCTACAGTTATTCCAGCTGTTATATCAAAAATAACTACGGCGTATCCAATACGTATTTCCTGCGCGAAATGCTATATAATTAGTCCACTGATTGTAAAGTTCCCGAATTTGATTCGACCCTAGTTATAATAATAAAAATAGAACCGGAGGCACGCCAGCCATTTGATCGGATGCGGTTTAGAACGCTGCAGATGTTATTGAATTAACAATTTCCAGACGCCTAACCGTTTGTCTTTCTGACGTCCTATTATTGAGACCCTTTTACTGGACTTGACAGTCTTTTGTTTTCAATTTATTTGTCCCGAAATTTTCGGAAATAGAATCCACTCCACGTCGAATGAGCGTTGAATCTTTGTGTTTTATCTTGGGTCTTCCCGGACATGCAGATTTCTCACTATGTGTTTCTTCATCGATATGGCAAGTAGCTAAAGTTCTCGAGTGGCGACTGGGTACCGCAAGACGCAGCGTGTAATATACCTCCAACAAGGCAGACCGACTAGCTGGTGTAGGATGTTGGATGCGAGCAGTGTTAGACCAGTGGTTGTGTTGCGGGGACGCCTATGTCAAGGGCGTCTTTCAACTCAAACTAGTTAAATTCATACCTCAAATAGCTTAAATGTAAAATTTTAAAAGAAACCTACGCCAGTATAACCTCGGAAAAGGCATTCTATTCACGTAAGAATGGACGGGTAATTAGGTATGGTAAGGGTTTCAGGTTGAATTTTCTTTCACATAATAGTAAAGCCATGCAATCTGCCAGTTTCAATTTGCATCTAGCGTGACGTTAAAGTCTCGTAATTGGCCAGTTTGAATTTGCTACTGCATGTCACATGATATTAAAGGCATCCGATTAGCCAGTTCCAAATTTCTATTTAGCACGTGATTTTGAAGTCATGTGATTGGCTAGATTGAATTTATTGGCTATAGAGACAACTTACATCAGCCGTATCTACATATTATCAGCTCAATACATACATATATATATATATAATATATATATATATATGTATATGTATGTATATATATGTATATGTATGTATATGTATGTGTATATATATATATATATATACAATAACGATAATATATAGATACTATAACGACTGTCTATCACTATAGATAGTATGTAGATATTATGGTCCTCCACTACGCTACTACTATGATGATCATTTTACATAGTAAATTTAACAATATCAAATTGTCACTCTGTCATTGATATACATTATAAGTTTTAAAATGTTAGCTTATAAATAAATTCGTATCTAGAGATATGCGAGGCAATTTGTAGGCTATCTTAAAATGTGACACCGAGCGATAGTATATCAGGGAAATTAATAATTGTTGTCGTCTGTTTTAAAAAATGAATTCAAATATTTATAATATTGTGTAGTTCCAATCCTGAATAGGGTCACTTCATAAATTCACATTAGTATTGTAGAACATGACTTATAATCGCACTGTTCATTCAATATTGTATTAATACAAAAAGTGTATTTTTTCAGAATCAATGAAAAAAGAATTACTCACTTCACGTGAAAGATTATTGATATTTATGTATAGATTAAAGTTTATTACAGACATCTAAACAATTTCCTACTTGCCAAATATATTTAAAAATAAAAATTTAGGCATTGCCTAAACTTAAAATTTTTCAGTATGGATTGTTTTGTCCAGAAGTAGCTCACAAAAAGTTTGTCTCATTTTGAGTTAAAGTAAAAATCTTTTAATTTACAAAAAACAATTTTTCCAGATTTAAATCGCGGATATTTCTTTTTTTTCAAACAAACCGACGTCTCGGGACCTTTACAGGTCCCAAGGTCACGGTTGAATGTGAGTAACAATACTATGTGTAATAATCGCGAAAACCTTAAAATCTTTTAATTGTTTTTTACAATATCCTAACGACGGATTTATTGGCGTGTAGAGAATAAAATTTTACGTTCAGCAATAGTTTAATCTTAAATTTAGCATATTTTGTATTACAACACTATTGTAATTTAGTCTAGGTTTGTTTTTATCCCAATCCGCTAACCGTAGTTACGTAATGATTAATGTCCTGAAAGAACGCGTTAGTAGTAAACAATGAATTGCCATTCATTGAAAGAATCAAATGACTACATATGCTGCATTTCTTAATTAGGAAATTGTAATTTTTGAGAACAATACATTTTTTATATTACAGTTTTGTCATATTTGTTGGCACCAAATGACAAGCATGGATGGTGCGTTGTATGTTATTTTTTTTAAATCTATTTTGTCAGTTTCCCGTTTCGTAATTCGTAATTTTATTATCGATGTTGTGATTTGACCCAATTTTGATCAACCGTAGCAGCCAACTGTAACCCGTGCATTGCACCCATAAAGCGGGAATAACTACGGCATTGTAATACACGCGAACACTACACGTTTGTTTACAGGGAACTGCAACCCGTACAATTGGATTAGGTTATTCAAGTTTACGTTCAAACTACATTGGAAGAGCAGTGGTGTATCGGAATAGGAGAACAATTATTGCTTCTGAATTGAAAAGTCAAAGGTTCGAATTCATATATAATTTGGGAATTTTTAGTAGTATTACTTTTATTTTATAATATAAAGTGACGGAACGAAGACGCCGTGCGCCTGTTGGTAAGCTACACGCTTGTCCATAACAGTTGCTGTGCTACTTAGAGCTTTAAATCGCAAAGATCTGAGGGGCAGTGCCACTGCGCCCGTCACCTTGAGACGTAAGTAAGGTGGCAATATTTCCCCGGACTAACTCTTTCCAAGGAGTTCTACTGCTACTACTCTACTTTCCTCTATAGTATGAATCATAATTAGATATCCAAAATGTAAACACAGGGATAACCGCGCAAAAAAATAAATTTTAAATGGTAGTTTCCTATTTTTGGCGATAATAAACGTTTAGAACTTTTTTCAAGCTGTAATCTGATGAAACTTAAAATAATTCACATCATGCAGTATATATTTTTACTTAATTTCGTATAATACAATAATTATAATAAAAGACTATGTTTAAGGTCGTAAATATTTTTATGACACTGGTAACGCAATCGGAATCGCAAACATTTTTTGTACCGCCATTTTGTCGTGTCACAGATGTCATTCGTGCTTCGTTTCTCGAACTCGAGTGTGTTCTTATCTCCGTGGCGTGTGTTAAATTATTGTGTGTTGTTGTTAAAGATTTTGTTTATTGTTAATATTTTGTAATAGGCAATTAAAATTGTAGACAATGACAACCTCTTCCTTTTTTAATTCCGTTAAAAATAGATGGTTTAGCACACCTGCATTCACACTTTGATAATGACATTCTTTTGTTTACATGGCCAATAGCGAAGAAAAATACCGTGATGACACCTGCATGTCGAAGAAGATTCACTACGCTTGGAAAATATGTGAAATCCACAACTTTCATAAGGCTAAAACCCTCGTCATAGAGGAGTCGTATGATGGGTTGATATGATGATGGGTCGGACTAAACTAACCGGTTTGGTTGATGTGAATTCAGGAGGCAAAATATTAAAATAAACGTGCATAATTAAACAAATTATCATTTTTCATATGAAACAGAATGTCCTATTTGTCACCAGCAAAGTGGCGTATTTGACGTTGCCACATACTGTATTATGAAATCGTAAAAAGTGGTTAATGTCGAAAAATTATTTTTTAGCATTAATCGCTTTGTTATTGAGAGTGCGAATTGTAATATCGCTAATACATTGAGGGCCGTAGGACATAAGATCGTAATTTTTCTTTGTCTGTGTTTGAGCTGTCATACTTTTTGTGATTTTCCTACAACTATAATTCCGTTCGATATACAACCAAATTTCCTTATGAGATTGCAGTTTTTGTTTCGATGTCCAAGCCGCTTGTTTTAGGCTTTTATGTGGATAAAAAATTTTTCAGGGTGTCCAGTGAAAATGGCGCTTTTAAAACTTTTAGATCAATAATTGTAACTTTTTCATTGAAAAAAAAAACCGACCTCGAAACTTTACTTATCGACTTTTTTCGATTTCCATGGATCCTCTCATCAGATTCTGATTTGGTGACAATGGGATCACCACGAGAATGCACCCTTTCATACAAAAAAAAAAGTTTTTTTTTCAAGGTCCCTCCACAATTGACAGAGAAATCGGAAAACATACATAGAACATACATACAGCTGAATGTATAACCTCCTCCCTTTTTTTAAAGTCGGTTAAAAATAGACATTAATATTCTAGCTAATATTTTTTGCTATTCAAGGCTAGAGTGGACATTTATTAGACAAACGAGTTTCACTGTCGCATAACATCAAGTGATGGCCATGTCATCTATGTTGTATAAAAAAAAATAAGCGAAATAGAAAAAGTTACTTATTATTAACGCTATTAAGCGCTGTACATCGAAATAATGACTTGTTTTTCGCAGTCCGTTAAAAAATTATACGAAAATGTTTCAAAAGAAAATTGGCCCAGCATTAATCGTGTACCTCGTAAACAATCCAGCGTTAAACACGCGTGCCATTATTTACGCGTTTCGCAACGTGCGCCCACGCTTCGCACGCTCAGCACGCTGCACGCTAGTCCATGGTCGATGGTTCGGTAAATTGGGCCAGATTATATCAGAAGTCGAAAATAGGTGTCGAGATTAAAAATATCTTGTTGTTTTCAAATTGATGCTGTATTTTTAATTGAAGTGAAGTGACGTATTTTAGGTTATTGGTGTTAGGCTCTCTATCTAAATTTACTGACTACTAGCCGGTGTCCCCGACTTCGTCTGTGTACAATAGGTACTTCGAGTAACCCACTGTAGTACTTGCTTTGGTAATTCTCGAACTAGTGTTCACAACCTAATTTCCGTGACAATTTTTGTTATTTAAGTATTTGTATTTTTATCGCGTTGTATTCGAGTATTGTATCGTAAAGTATTATTTAATAATTACACGATAATATATTTTAATAATAAGAATTGCCATGGAAATTAGGTAGTGAAGACTAGTCCGAGAATGACCGGCTTGAGAAATGATTGGTTCTCCATAGAAACTGTCATTCCCTATTTCGCTCCCTTTAAAATTTATTTTTATGACAAAAAGTAGTCTATGTTCTATACCATGCTATACCATATCTATGTGTCTATACCAAAATTCGTCAAATTCGATTGAGCATTATAGGCGTGAAATAAACGGAGTTACTTTTGCGTTTATGATACACGCACCAAGTATCAAGGGAACACGCATGTTATGCCAATTCCTGAAAATTTTTTTAACATCCATGGATGTTTTGGTAAATTTTATAATTTTAATTTGGAAATTAAATTGACTGAAAAATATCATTAAAAACATTGACTTACAATTATATGGACGTCAGGTCCGCGCTAAAAAGTGTCTGAACTTATAGGGCGTTAAAATCGTATACAGAGCGTCATTCACGCTCTAGTCTTCGTTTGTTCGACTGACAGCGAAGCAAGCAAAATTAGACAGTACTGCGATGACATTACAATTTAAATTCAACGTTTTAGTTTTTTCATATTCCTTGACATGTCACTACGTTTAAATAGGTTGACTTGGGACATTTTTTTCGTGGTTTTTGTATTAGACCCGTCGTCCATTTATTTGTAAGTCAATGATTAAAAAACCTGATTTTCATTAATTATCAAAACTTGCCTGATCCGTATACACTTTTGATGTATGTATTACTTTGGATTTTATCTATGCACAGGTGATGAACCTCCTTGCGTGTCCCTCCTCACGGATAGTTGTCTTTCGAAAGTAATAATTAATTGCGATACGGAGTTAATGAGCTGTTGTTTCCAGTTCCCCTATCCCCAAATCCCGTTTCCTTATCTTACCGTTAATGTCTTACAAAAGTCCAATTGAGACATTCATGAAGATGGACTGCTTCTATCGGTTTCTTCTGCTATGCATGAACAAATTTTCAAACATATTACTGTGTTTTATTCTAAATTAAATCATTCTTTGTTATTGTTACAGGTAACCGTTGTCCTTAATCCAGACGAAAGTAAAAAAAAAGGTTTTTGTTATAAGCGCACTTGATGCGTAGACCTCGCAAGAAAATGCCTCCAAATCCGAAAATCAGAAAACGATAACGTTTCACATTTGAATAATAAATGACTTAACCAAACAGGACTACCTACAATTAATCTAAATTTAAGCTACAATTTAGGGCTCATTTTTGCTTGACATCATGTGAGATTACGTTTAAAAAAAAACATGTTCCCACGTATTCGCAAACAATCAACGAATTTGCATCAACCCGCACAGAAGTACTCGCAAACTGTAACAACAAGGCTCCCCGCCAACGAGGCGAATTTATCGCATTGAATAGATAACGTGCTATTAAAGCAGCTGTCGTCCTTGAGTTATTGTCACGTACAATGCACTGCGAATGTAGGTCTCGCTGCGAAGCTAGATTTAGAACCACCATACGATTACTAAGCTACTCACTTACAGGTACACGTACATATATATTTTTTATGATTATCAAGTGACTGTACGAACAAGTCATGTAAATGACTCACTTGTCCATAACAGTTGCAGTGCCATTTTAAGATGTAAGGAGCACTGCCGTTATGTCCGTCACCGAGAGACATAAAGTAGACAAGTCCCATGCGCCTGAATGCAGTAAGGCTCACATTACTACTTGGCGGCAGAAATAGGTATGGTGGCAGTACTTCCCTGGACGAACTCATTCATAAGGACCTGTACTGCTACTATATTACTGAAACCTTTGAATTTCCATTGGAATAGGCAGAGGCTATCGATCGCCACTTTGCACAATGTTGAGATATCTTTCTTGTCTCACTTAGGTTCAGCAATCTTTTCTTTCAAGTCCTCCTATACTTATTACTACGTTAGAGAATGTCTTTTTAAGAACAGACTTGATCTGAAAACTTTTTCTTGGCCATCCTCTTTTAATGTTGCCTTCCGGTGATGAAGCCACTTAAAAGACCCATCGGTTTAGCTAAGAAATTGCCGAGCAAGTCCCCAGTGGGGTGGACTTATTTCTTGTATTACGCACTTTTTTTCCGAGGATTGTTAATCTTCGACATGCAGGATTCATTGCCATGTTTTCCTACACCGTTACAAAGGGAGGGTTCTTGCTACTACATCGACTTACTATACTAACAAATATAGCCAAAGCTAAGTGAAGAAGTGGTGTTTTAGTTAACTATAGTTATTCGTATTGACACGATCATAAGCCCAGATCAATACGCGCCCCGCTAAGCGTACAACGACATCGAACAGCAGCGTTCACCGGCAGTTTTCGCCACCACGCAACAAAGTGTTGGAATAATATTCCACTTAGTGTTGTAACTTGAAAAAAAACCAAATGTTTTGTTTTCACATTTTTGAAAAAAAAACATGAAAAAATAACCCAGCGCCCTGGTTTTTTTCTAAATTTTTTCAGAAAAAGTAAAATGGAATAACTGAAATAAAATAAGACACTAACTTTTGTTTTAAGAATAAAATATATAATGTGAATATATATAACATGTTTATAGAAATCAATTACCATGATAATTATAACAAAAATTTAACGTTCATTTGTGGTATTACTACTGTTGCAGGTGTTACCCACACTTGTAATGTCATAGAAATTTTCTGTGTCTTCTTTTCCTTCATGCAAATCCTACCGAATAATTTTATATAAGCGGCTTGCTAATAATTCGATGTAAATGTTGCTATATAAGGTATATGTGCGATGTGGAAAAAATATTGATATCGCTCTTAGATAAATAAATAAGTAGTGTTTTTATCAGTAATCATCAAAGTAGCTATGCAACAGCAATCGATAGATTTTAAAAAAAGGTAAAATCAGAAATCAGAATCCTCGCATTTTCCCTACATAGCGTCAATCCCACAAAATGCCCAATCGAGTTGAAACTCCCCGCAATTTGGGGAATTCGTCAGAAATTGACAACACTATGAGTGTTGCCCATTTATTTTGAGCAATCTGTCTTTGAAGAATAATATTAACAATGAAAGAGGAAATATAGTACAAAAATACAATTGTCATATTGTCATATTTTTAGAAAAAAAAAAACGTACTCCAGAAAAAAAAAACGGTTTCTTTTCTTTTTTTTAATTTTTTTTTCCTCAGAAAAAAAAAAACGGTTTTTTAACAACACTAATCCCACCACCTTTAAGACTTCTAAAATCTAAATGCTCTTTCAAGGAAAACGTAAAATCACTTCTTCTAGACTCTCAAAAAAAGGGTATTCCATAGCGCTTTACTTAGGTAGCGAATATTGCCTACATAACGTTCTGTAATAGCAACGGATTTACCTATTTATAATTAAATTGACTTTTATATAATAAACACTTAAAATTACAATTTATAATTTGGTTATATTATTAACATAGTTAAATCAAATGTAGAAAAAAAATATCATTTGTTATATTTATATTATCTTCGGTATTTATTTAGTTACGAAATTGGCCTATGGTCTTTTTGCACTGCTACAGGACACATACATAACTGGGTGTTCGGCAGCGCTGCGACTCTGCTTGTTTTTTCTTTTTATTATATTACATATTTTTCTGTTATGAATGTGTATCTGTAGATTCAAATAAACGTTTTATCTATCTAATGTTGACTAAGTGAAGAGATGTCATCGTCATCATTATGATCAATACACGGCCCGATGTGTCACTTATTTTGACTAAGTGGCGAGAAAATGTCATCATCACTACCATGGTCAATCCATAGCTCGACTTCACCCACCGCTGGGTTTACGCGTCCCCATAGTCTACAATACACCAAGATCTTGCGCTATTTCTACGTTCCACGATTTTGACAATGTCCGATAAACTTATTTGCTTTCCACCGATCTCTCTGCAGTTTTATGTTTTGTAACCACTTCTTGGCCACCATTCGTTTGTTCCTTTAAGATGTCACAACCACGAAGTATTCTTAGTTGTTGATAGATAAAGGGCCGCACGGTTTAGAATTCTTAAACGATCACGATGACCCAACGCGTCTTATGATTTCACGTTTTCTTTAGATTTTGATTTTAGTTTTCTTTGGAATTTCTTTACGACGTTTTGCGTTGACTTTACTGGACTCTGGAGGAATATAGATAATGTACTTAGTAAAGTAAGTTAAGTTGCAAGGTTTACGTTTAATTATGTAATAACTTTAAGACCACGTTCTGTACCAAATTCAAACTAATGTTTTAGTCTTACTGTTACGTTTTCACGCCTAAATGACTGAACCAATTTTTATGAATTTTGGTATAGATATAAATGGGACCTAGGAGAAGGATATAGGTTACTTTTTCTCAAATTTTTCTCAATTTCTCAAATAAGTAGTACAGTAGGCTTCCCGAAATACTTGTTCTATGCAGATGAAAACGCGTGCACCAGCTAGTAATGCAATAAAATTATATGACTATTAAAAAAGTATTTGTGTTTTGCTTGAATTCTAGTCCATAACTTGCAAAAACAGTATCAACAAATATTTATAGATATGGCAAGAAATTCCGAGGAAACTTATTTTTATTCATAAGGGGTGAATGTGGTGCATGCAGTTTTGCAATCAACTTTATTCTACATGCAATAAAACTCCACAACCCCCCACAACTGCATTTCATTATGCCAACTTTTTTTATGGCAGTTTTATGGCGTTGGGTTCCGTCCTCGTCCTCGTTCGAATAACAATATTAGATGGAAGTTTCCCTATGAAAATAACTACACACCCTGAGAGCCACCCTCTCCGCCCTTCCGGCGTGGCGGACAGACACGCGCCAGTTTGACTGTGTACGGATTTTGTTATTGGAAACAATACAATGAAGCGTAATGTGGATAAGTTTGTTCTACTTCGTCATAATAAAACTATTATCTTTATGTCACCAATTTCCTAAACACAGATTTTGGTGAAATTATAGGCGCATGAGACGAGTAATTAGTAGCCGTAGAGCACTTTATGAAAGAGAAGTACTGCCATATTTATATCTGCCGCCAAACAGTAATGTGTGCAGGCCATGGGACTTGCCAACTTATGTCTCAAGATGACGGGCGCAGTGGCAGTGTCTCTAGGTCTTTGCGATTTAAGGCTCTACCGGCAGGCGTGTCGCTTACCGTCCGACGCACGACTTGTTCATCTCGTCACGTAGCATCATAAAAAAAATGTACACTTGCAGGACGACGTAATGTTTGGCTTTTACGTCAAGCTCTTAAAATTATAATATAAATAAATAACGCACACACTCTTAACCCCCGCACTAAGGAAACCTTACATTGCGGGTGCTATGGACACACACATAGACAATCACAAATTACACCCAAACTCACGAGAGAAAGAAATGTAGGCCATGCAAATAGGTATTTCTCCTGGCCCGGGAATTGTATCCGTTCGGCGACTGAGGCGCCAGATTTTTAAACCGGTTTCTTGTTATTTTTGATACAAATATTGAACAAAGACAAAACATTCCTCGATCTGACTGGATTCGAACCAGTGTATGTAGCAATGGTTCGTGTCCATTCGGATCGGAGAAATCTTTCTTTGTATTTGTTCGACCTTTGTATCAATGACGGGACGAACAAGTCGGGCGCCTAGTGGCGCAAAGATCTGATTGGCACTGCCATTGCGCCCGTCATAAGTTGATAAGTGCCATGTGCTTGTAATTTCACCAACACCCTTACCCTTCTAAACCACCATCAACCCATTTATACGTCCCACTGTTGGTGCTGCTGCTTTCAGACGAGGTTTCAGGCCATAGTCCGCCATCCTGGCCCGAATTGGGCCACTTCTTTTGGGGACTTCACACGCTTTCCGAGGGTTGTGAACCCTCTTCGATGTGCAGGTTTCATTACGATGTCTGCCTTCACCTTTTCCGCTCATGGTAAATTTCGAATGAAATTTCGTACATAAATTCCGAGAAACTCAGAGGTTTTTCCTGCCGGATTCGAACCCACGACCCTCTGCTTGAGAGGCAGTAGGTCGAACCATTAGGCTACTACGGCTACCCTTCTAAACTGGAACGCGGTAATGCTTATATTACTGTTTGGTGGCAGATGCAGGTAAGGTGGCAGTATTTCCCTGGATGAACTCTTTCACAAGGAGCTCTACTGCCATTAATAACAAACTAGTGGAGTATTTTCACAAAAAATATATAAACGCTATATTGTACTAGAAAGAGTATATAATACAAATAAAAACAAGTCCTAAACAAAAACAACAAAACGTAAATGCAGGAAAAGTCCCAGTAACACAGTTGCGACAATCCTGCCGTTCCCACACCTGCCGCCTCTTCCGCCATACCCGAGTTAATATAGCACATGTAATGTAGGAAAGTAAGTAATAGAGAGAATGCATAAATATATTGGTTTCTAGTGAAATTGCGTATTGTATAATAAAAGAAAAAGAGCTCAAGTAAGCTTTTCACTTCTCGCAGATGGCATACATATGCTAACGCCTTCGGATCCACATCATGGTCTTGGTAAACTTCTTTTGCATCACGTGCACTCATCAATTGTCTCATTTGTATGAGCTCCTTTATTAACCTACTTTAAAAAAAAGATGGTTCTCAATTCGACTGTATTTTTTGTATGTATGACGCGATAACTCGTGATAATTTGGTAATCGATTTTGATGACTATTTTTTTGTTGGAAAGAGGGTGCCTCAGTATTGGTTCCATTCATATTTGAAGAAAATATACTAGCTACGAGTATAAGGGTTGCAAACTAGGGGATGAGGGAATCCGGTTTCGCACACTTTCCGGTAACCGATGTCAATAAAACTTGGCAAATAGATGTAATTTCACGAACTTTTGAGGTCGGTCTTTTTTAAAGTTACAATTATTCTTCTCAGTACTTACGCCAGTCTTTTAAAGAGCATTCTCAACAACTTTTCTTGTTTGAAATTTTCTAATTAATCAGATTTTACAATTGTATAAAAATAAAAATATTTAAATAGATCACTCTGTACGGTGATAACTCTGTGCAAAACGCAGCACGGGGTTGAGGGTCGTCAGGTACGAGCTTGCACATTTGAACTTACTACCAAATACAGCCATAAAAAGTGCCAGTCAGTAGAACAAAAAGCGAAAAGTTTATTATTGATAACTTATTATATTTTGTAAAAAGTCATAGAACAAAAGTTGTTGTTTATGATGTTAGTGATATAAGTTCTGGCGAGGTTATTAGTATTTTTCAAATAGCCCAGTGTACCTCTTACCTACATTTTGTTTAGCTCTATATACTTCTTTCACCTCTCTACTTTCATTGACTTGCTGGCATCCGTGGTCGAGTAGCTTGCACACTGGTTTTCCCGGTCTTGATTGGTCCCGGGTTCGTACCCAGCCGGGGTAGTATTGAAACTAACCTTTCTATATAGTCTCCGGTCTGGGAGTTTGTGGTAGCGTCCGATTTCCTTAACACAAGTGTTTTAGCTACTACGTGTGTGATATTGTCTTAACATACATTTTTCTATTTTTTTGCTACGTCCTCTGTTTATAACCGCACGTTACGTAATTTTTCTGACGGACTTGTGTCTACCACCTATTTTCATTAAAGAAAAGAACAAAACCATTGATTTTCAATCCTGTGAACTATATGCCTTGCCTATTGTCACTTCAACTTGTTGATTTTGTTAACGCTATTGTCAAAATCAATAAAACACAATGACTACGTAGCACGTAATTATATGCCATTTGTTAGGCGACAAATATCATAAAATTGTTTTTGATACCATAGACAATATTATTGCGTATAATAATTTTATTGAATATCATTATGTTTTACCAGTTGTTATAATTATTAATACAAAGATCGAACATAAAGAAAAATTCCTTCAATCTGATAGGACTGGAAACCTGGAAATCTACTCACGACATCCAATTACTATCAAATAAGTAATACTTGTGTGATGGGCATCAACATTCATGGCGAGTACATCACTCATCTTCGGTTCGCCGATGATATAGTAGTTATGGCTAAGACCATGGAGGGCCTCAGTAGAGCCTCCGAAAGAGTCGGTCCTAAAATGAACATGGACAAGACGAAGATCATGTCGAATAACCATGTACGGCTAACCCCGTGAGGATCGAAAACTCTACACTCGAAGTTGTTGACGATTATGTATACGTAGGACAAATTATTCAGTTAGATAGGTCCAACTTCGAGAAAGAGGTCAATCGTCGAATCGCATTCGGCTGGGCATCGTTCGGGAAATTACGCCATATTTTCTTGTCCAAAATACCACAGTGACTTAAGACAAAAGTTTTCGACCAGTGTGTGTTGCCAGTGAGACGTGGTCGCTGCCTATGGGCCTCATAAGAAGGCTCAGGTCACACAAAGGACAATGGAAAGGGCTATGCTCGGAGTTTCGTTGCGAGATTGAATCAGTAATGAGGGTTTCCACAAGGAAACCAGAGTAACCGACGTAGCCCTAAGAATTGCAAAAGTTATGTGGCAATGGGCAGGGCACATTGCTCGCAGAACAGATGGCCGATGGGGCCAAAGAGTAGTGACCGTGTACCGGAAGACGCGGCGTGGGCAGACCACACACAAGGTGGACTGATGATCTAGAGAAGGCTGCGGGATGCAAGCGGCCCAGGACAGGTCGTTGTGGCATTCTCTTCATTTCTTTATGTTCAGCAGTGGACGTCTTTTCGCTGAAGTAGTGATGATGATGATGTAATACTCGACCATATTAAAAGAGGCATGATGCGAATGAAGCTTCATACTTCACATTGTCGTTTGATTTTTGGTCGAGTATTACATATTTGACTGTAATTATTTCTGACGGAGAACGGAGAACGGGAGTGGACCCCCTGCGTCTATTATGCCAGACTAGGGCCACCGCTCTTCCAACTAAGGTTCAGATCGAGTCAGCAGCATTACAAATTTTTCTATGTGATTGTTAGAGCTCGTTCTTACGGTTTCTATCGCCGTAAAGCGTTTCGTACATTTTTGCTAAAATTTTTTTGTGTGATTCCCAAAACTTTATTACTGAGGGTGCAAAATGTCCATATAGCGTGGCGCAGTGCCTTCGGCAGTCTTGTTTCAATTACCTTCGTGTTTACTACATCATAGGAAACACTATAACTTTAATAGCTCATCTCCCGAAATTGAATGCGTGGTCATGTTTCTGCCATAAAATGGCGGAACAATGTGTATAGTACCCTTGTTTGAAAGCAATTATGGGATGATTGGGGTTTTGTTATGTATTTATAGTAGCAGTAGAGCTCCTTGTGAAAGAGTTCGTTCAGGGAAGTACTGCCATCTTACCTTTTTCTGACGACAATCGGTCCCGTTTTTGAAGGATAAGGGGGCTGGTGAAATTACAGGCACATGGGACTTGTCAACTTATGTCTCAGGATGACGAGCGCAGAGGCCCCTAAGATCTTTGTGTTTTAAACATTCTACACTGCTGTCTACTTCTCTAAAGACGTTTAATTAACTGAGTTAGTGAGATAGCCTTATGTATTTTTTAATTATTTAAGCATTATATAATGGTCGATTGGACTGCCCGGATTCGGTACGTCAAATATGCCTACGAGACACACTTCTTTGTTCCTTGTACCGTTTCATTCCACAAATTATGGCAAGAATGCGATGTCCACAAGATTAGTCAGAAAGTATAATATTAATTTTATTGAAATAGATCCGATTGTAGACAATAAACATTCATTCCAATCCAAAATTAAGCTCTAAATATATACGAAATACATAGCTAATTGTTACATTTCATATAATATTATTAGGAAAATCTTTATGTTCTACTTAACATGTACGAATGCGTATATATGTGTATGTATGTATATCTAATATGTACTATTATATCATCTAGTTTATTCATTATGTAATAAGTAGTATAGTTATATTGGCTTTATTCTGTTTTATATAATTTCAATGGAACCTAATAAAAATAAGCTGTTGTAGTCCCAAATAAAATAATTAAATAATATATTAGTTTTTCTACCAAGACGAAGATCCAATTACTGAAAACAATACTAAAGTGATCAATTGGTTTGGTGATGTAGTTGTCTATCATAAGCGGGACTTACATAATAACTCCAATGTTAAAGCAGAAATAAAGACGCAATAAAATACAATCGGTCAAAAAAAAAGATCCCATTTGCTCCTATCGCCTATTCATTATATAAAAACGCCATCAAATCTGTCATCATCACTTGCTTCGTCCTCGTCATAAAAGTCCCGAAGCGAAAGAAACCACTTCTCGACAAACGAGCTTGGGGGAGAGTTTGATCGATAGCTTGCCCCAATGTGCGTGATTCCTTCCCTCATTGTACAGTTACGAAACTTGCGTTCGTAAACGAACCGTTAAGTTGTCGTAATGATTCTTTTTTAACTTGAATAATCATACCTAACGTGAACATAATAGAGTAAAAGAACTACAATAATCTTGTTAAAATTGGTTTTTATAGGCTTGTCGTAATATTTGTGGCATAGGAGCTTCTTTACAAAATCTCATTTCAATAAGGCTTTTGTGAGACTGTACTTACTTAGGGTATCAAAACTCTTATCCACACGGAATCGTCGCGTTAAGACGGTTAGATACGGGCAACTTTACGTCCATGTAATAAGAGTCAAAAAGATGTTACCTAAGTCGCGGAGTGGCGACATACTTAGCAAAAGTGTTAATAAAGATATTATTATTAAAAAAAAAAAAAAAAAAAAAAACTGGTAAGATTATGTTCCAATGCTTGCCTGTGTCTTCCAAAAAAAGAGGAGTTAAATTGAGAGGTCTATTGTTCGAATCCCTATGGCGGCATGTGCTATGACTTTAATTTATAAGTTACGTAAATTTGTGAATATTAGTAGCGATCTTTTTCAGCTTTTAGTCACCCACTGCTGGGTGTAGGCCTCCTCATTTGCATGTCGTGGGATTTTTGCATCCAGGTTTTTCTTGTTACTATGATTTATCATCGTCCGTGGTTCAGCTCCTCGGTCTCCACTCCAGCACTCTTCTGCTCTGCCAGTCAACGATTCTGCGGTTTACGTGACCCGCTCTTCCCCTTTGTACAATGATACGCCCCAAGTCAGATAGCATAGTGCGACTCCTGTTTGTGTTTTTTTCATTTTATCGCTCATAGTTCCATCTTTCTTTGGGTTACCTGCAGGTTTTGGATATACTGAAAAATATCGTAATGCAACATGCCAAAGGTTCACAATCCTGGGGCGTAGAGGAGAACCAATTCTATTTGACATTGCCATTGAACCGATGACGTCAACTCTTGATCTCATCTCTACACCTCGCTCCCCAAACAATCTTAGCTTACAAAGACATCACTACAATACTTCATAAAACTCACAAGTTTAGCGGCGAGCCCTCCGGCAAAAATAAAAAGACCCTTTATGTATTCTCAGTGATTGAAAAGTTCCCCCTAAAATGTGATGCAACGACGTGAAACGCCCTACACTAACTTGTTTGTATCTTGCTTTAATATAAAACAGAAATGCTTGGATTGAGGTTTGAATTTTTATTGGATTCGTTGGTAAATCCAATAAAGTAATTAAAATTGCTTGTTGTTAGTTGTTATTTGCTTTATACGCCACAGCAAATTTCGTTACGATCAGATTTGGGCAGTGAGTAAAAATCCAATCTACCCGCCCCGGTTTTAGTCGGGTTTTTACCCAAAAACCGTGGGCGGATACTAAAAATATAACTCCATATTTATGGCAAATTTCAACATGAAAACACTTTTTTTAGACGAAAAAGAGACACACCACATTACGGTTTTTTTGGAGATCGATTCAAGTACATACGATCTAATAATTTTTTGTATTGATTTCAAGCGGAATGATTCAATATAAAGGCTGATTCGATACAAGGGGATCTACTCCCGTTCTTTGGCCGACATTTGGCCGTCTGAAACAATTACTGTCAAATAAGTAATACTTGACGAGAGTAGACCCCCAGGTTGCCTTTGTGATCTGATTCCCTTTGCCGTAGGCAGAGACTATCGATCGCTACTTGGATGATCCAGGCAAACTTATCTTGGTTCACTTACGTTCATACAAGCTCTCTTATTCTTCTCACTACGCACTTCAGTCGTTCAAGAACATTCTCGATTCGATTTACAATCGTCATTTGTGATCTTTCCCTTCCTACTAATGCCTTCCACGTCCAAAACACCTCAACATAACTGTTTCTCTATTTGTCACTTCATCTGTCTTCCAAACCACATCGTTTACGTGTCATAGTATTCTTCACTCACACTATTCTTATAATCGAGCAAATAAATGTAATGGCTTCCAGATATATACGTAACGCGTAAATACATTTTGAAAAGGTAATCGATAAAACATTGAACAAATTAAATTCAATCTTAATGACGTAGGCGTAAAATAGACTTTTAAATGTTTTAACAAATATTGGGGTGCTACGTCACGCGACAGTAAACAAGCGTTCGGGTTCTTTTTAAAATGCTTTATAATCAAATATTGGTGCTGTAAAAGTGTTATCTATAAAGCTTATAACTCTATAAGGTCTCTTTTATGAGATGCTGCATGAAGACGATTTGGGTCTGGTCAAAGTTATGGTTACCAACCCATATTACAAGTTGAACGTAAAAGTTAAACTACTCGAGGACATATTTACAGGACGGTTAAAAAAAGGTTGTATTATGGTAACATTGTTCATTTGAACTATGAGCTAATGGCCACAAATAACAGAACGTTTAATTTGAAAGATGACTTGAATCGTCTTTCGATTTCGATCGGACGTTCTGGTATATGTGGCCAGTAGTTCATACGAATGTTATCATAATTTTACCTTTTTTTAGCGTTCCTCTAAATATGCCCATGATTAAGTATAGTTATGAATTGTTTTTCTATTCCTGTACTTTAATCTGTCAATTATAATTTTATAAACCGTAACACAAAGGCGCTCTTTTTAGTTCTGAACCAAAATTATATTCGCTACTGAGCTTAAAAAAAATACAAAAAAGGAACGTCGTATTTTTGCTAATTAAAAGATCTTACACGCGTCACTGTGTTCCTGAACAGACTAACAACACTATATTTGTGAAATTATTAGAATGCTGATTGTTTTTTTGAATAATTGAAGGGCAGGACACGTAGCTAGGCGGGACGATGGCCGATGGACCAAGGCGGTCACTGAGTGGTACCCGATAGTTTAATTTACTCAAAAGTATTGTATGCTTTTATTACATATTTACGTCTTAAAATCTCGTACCTGTCTCGTCTTTTAGGGGTTGGACTTTAATTATAAAAAAATTACGCCAATTTATCATTCTCTATAGCACGAATGGACCTAATTTATAATTGGCTGGAAACAATTTTCTTTACTTCATTACGTTCGAGTACTGCTGTAATAGAGAAGCAGATTTTTTTTAACGTAAAATAGATCAACATTTGGTCGTTGGTGTAGTAAATACCTATTTATTCTAGCCTTGAATAGATTTTAAATTGTTCTTTTCCCGAAAAGAACAATGCCACAGATGCCATTTATTACAGACAGAATAAACCAATTATAACTCAATATGGTAGTGTAATATAATAGTGCTGTGTGTACTTTATTATTATTATTAAGTGCTACTTTAGTTTTGGCTAGAATATCGCAAACACTGGAACTGCCGTCTTTAAATTGAGCATCTAAATTTTGGTAAATTCTCTTAAATTTCAATAATTACGTGTTCGCCATGAAGATCGTCATCATTATTTATTAGTAGCAGTAGAGCTCCTTCCGTTAGATTTCGTCCAGGGTAGTACTGCCACCTTACCTATTTCTCCCGCTAAACAGTAATGTCAGAGCAGAGAAGTTACAGGCGCATGGGACTTGTCAACTTATGTCTCAGGGCGACGGGCGCAGTGGCAGTGCCCCTCAGAATTTTGCGACTTAAAGCTCGGAGTGGCACTGCAACTGTTATGGACAGGCGTGTAGCTTACCATCAGGCGCAGGACTAGTTCGTCCCGTCTCTTGTAATTTAAAAAAAAAAATAATTTACGTTCCACTGCCATGCTAGAGTGTCCTTTAAGGAAGAGGATTTACATTACATAGTGCCGCACTCTAGCCCAATTCTGTTGTGAATTTTTTCGGCATCCTGTTTAATTTTTTGCCTTGTCAAACATTCGTAATTTAGAAATTGGAGTCATAAGTACATGCCGCCACAGGAATCCGAACATTCGACCTCTTAATTCCGAAGCTACCTTTTTTCCACTGAGCTACCACCGTACTACTTTATACCCAAACACAACTGAAGAAACTCCGTTAAGTTGTTGAAATCTCGCCAGTAAAACGAAGATTTTTTTCTGTCCATGAATAATTCACATACGATGACGGTCCTGCAGGGACCCCTGCCGAATCCTGTCTTGTTTAATATTCATGCTGTACGCATGATTCAGTCCCGAAACCGGTCTGAGATGCAAAGTTCATTTTGAATTCAAAACTGCTAACATTGCTATTAGGTTCGTAAGTATTGTCCGAATTCCGTGTGCGTACGCGTTATGAGATCTATAAAAGACGAAAGAAATGAAAAAGACGATATATGAGAATTCAATAAGAAACAAAATCGAATGTCAACAATTATAAAAGAGACAGAATAATTTCAAATCACTCTTACAGACATGCGGGATAGTGTAGTGAGAGAGTGGAGTGGTGTGAATGAAGATGTAGTGTGACTTTAACTCTATTCTGTTTATGATAAGTATGATCTAAAGTCCTTAAATATTAAGCTGGACCTTGACTGTGGCAAAATATTTACTTTACTTTGTACCAACTCGATGTGTACGTTAGTATAGTGAGCATTATATTATGTTAAAAAACTCGTGACCCATTCTCAGTGACCGGCCTACAGCTGTTGCAGGAAATCGATTGACCGTGCCCCGGAGAGGTCACAGGTCACGTACAGCTTGAGGGGTGCATTGCACTATTTTTTTCTATAGGCAATTGATTGATGTATTTTCTTTGTGCTAAGGTTACGCTTGTAAACTTTATGTTCGGGCGTGATTTTGGCATAAAAACCATGTAATTTTTTTGCATCACAATGTTTATCATAAGCGTAGCAAATGGAGATTGGTATCTACTTACCTCAGGGGAAGAAGAGTTTGATCATAGTTTAAGTGCTCATGTGATCAAACTTACAGTGACTTAGAAGTAAAGATAGCTGATTTAGGAAATGCCTGCTGGGGCAAAATCATCTTACTGATGATAAACAAACAAGGCGGTACCGTTCACTTTAGATATTACTGAATGCTGGTTGTGGGTCATCTGCTGATGTATGGAGTGCCGCATGTGCGGCTTTTGAATTAGCTACTGGAGATCATTTGTTTGAACCTCACTCTGGTGATGGCTACAGTCGAGATCTTGCTCACATTATAGAGCTACTGGGAGATATTCCCAAGAGAATTGCGGCTCCCGGAAAATATTCTAAAGTATTTTTTAACAAGAAGGGAGAAACATAGCTAGGTATAGGCCATACCTAGGAGCCTAGTTTCTGTATTTACGGAAAAATATGAGAGTCAAAGGGATGCGGAAGAATTTGCCGACTTCTTGAAACCCGTGTTGGATCCTAATAGACTTGCCACTGCATGTGAGTGCCTTTACCACCCTTGGTTAAAATCGTCAAAGCTTGAACAAAAAGATCCTAAGAAATAATTCGCTCTGCCTTTAAAGAATGAATTGTTGATTACAGTTTGTTTAAATATTGGGTAATATAGTTTCACTGTTGCCGACCAAATATTACGCATACCAACCTCATCATTGTCAATCCAATATACGTCCCACAGCTATGTCACAAGTATACACAGGTCTCCTGTAAGAGATTGCGGCCATTCTTCGCCAAGTTTCCCCAGCAAGGGCTGTCAACCTTCTTGAATAGAATGATGTTTTCACAAATATAAAAAAAACTTTTCTAGCTAGGGCTGGTTGCTGTAAACTTACCCAACTGGATGATGAAATACTTTTATAGATATCTCAAAGATGGCGCTAAATCTAAAAAGTCGTTGAAAACCAAATACAAAGATCCGACTACAAGTATCGAAGGATTGAAAGAATTTTTGTAAGTGTTCGATATTTGCATTAATAATTATAACAAATAGTAGAGTAATTACACAAAAAATAATTAAATATCAATTCAATAAAAATGTAACAAACCTTTAAATTGAGACCTCTCCCTGGGAGCCTAATAAACAAATTCAGCTAACAAGTAATAAACCTTTCATCACTTAATGGTGCAATAAAAAGTCTTCCTGTCGACCGTATAGCGCCAGCTGTGTTAAAACAATCGATGAATGAACCGTTGGCCGGTTGTAAAAAGCAGGGCAGCCGCAGTCGGGTACACTGCATGAGCTTGCCAGTTAACAGGTCAATTAAGAGCTTTGATCTCGCCTCGCCCATTGACGAGCTAATGCGATTTAATAGGTCAGTGTGGCACACTTTAAGGAGGCGTGCTTATGTGATGTCGCCGCCATTAATCGCTCGCTGCTGGGTACGAGTCTCCCACAAGAAAATAGTTATTTATACTACAAAGGATTCGGTAATTTACTAAATGTAAACAAACCTTAATGGAGTATTTTATGAGGCATTTTTGGTTAGTTATTGTAAAATTATAATAACGCCATCCATTTCGGTAAACGCTGAGCGTTCTTTGCCTAAATCAGAAAAAGGCTAATAAGATTCAATGTCCTTTAAAATTAGCTTTTGCCTTTAGCCATAAAAATGCCCCCGACTAAATGGTAGAAAAGTTATAAATTATTTGTAAATATTTTTAGTTCAAATGGCGTTACAGAGTTACATACATTTATGTCAGTATTGACTTCATTTCAGGCAGTATTGGTGCGTGTCCTTTTCAGCGATATTTAAAAGTTCCCCAAACTAAAAATTTTTTTTCCTAAAGTTCTCCTACCTGGACTTTATATGATAATATTTTCAGGTAATAATAGACAACATTTCGAACTATCTAGTTAAAATTGTACGAAATTATAATATTTAATTAAAGATGTTTAATAACACGTATCACAATTCCTACGATAAGCAACCTAAAATCCAGCCTTTAAAAATATGACAGCTAATAACATGCGACAATATTATAGAGTACAGCATTAATAGGACGTATAAAACTCATTACCTTCTAAATATTGTATTTGACCGGTAGTCAAGTGACAGCTGAAGTTTGTTTACTTTTAGTGAATTACCTAAATCTGTAACCTAGCCCTGGCGAAATCAAAAAGAAGGCGGTCCACAAGATTTTTACAGTAGAGGTAGAAACAAAGAAAACTTAAGTGTTAGCAAAAACTATTGTTTAATCTATTATTTACTTTAAAATACTTATCACTACTTACAATAATTACTAAATTTGGAAAATTAGTTCTTGATTTCGTTAGAATGGGGAATTTAAAAAATAAAAATGACAACACTGGGCGTGACGACGAGAGCCATTGGACGGGCTAGTATTATAAAATCAATTAAAGGAATATGTTAATTAAGAGCCTGCTGTGATTAGTCATTGATTCTTTCCTATACCGAATCTATTGGATAAGTCAACATAAGGAAAGGAGAAGGAAAGGCTGTAACAAGAAATAATGGTATAAAAATACAGGTCCAATGCTATAAAACACTCCTTAACTTAAATTACATACGGATATTCTTATGGATGAATATAAAGTAGACACTTTCCTCAAAAGGGCCTGTATTCGTATATATGTTGCTGCTTTGTAAGCAGTTAGGTTTACATGATTGAGGCGCACGTCTTTTCTCTTGGAGAATTTTGATGGGTGTGACAACGGAAGGAACCTAAGTAAGAATTAGAGAAAGATTCAAAATTTAAAAAGTAAGTGGCCAGGAACCAGAGATGTTCGTAGAAGTTTAGTAGCAGTAGAGCTCCTTGTGAAACAGTTCGTCCAGGGTAGTACTGCCACCTACCTATTTATGCCGCCAAGCAGTAATGCGAGTTTCGGATTTGAAGGTTAAGGGTGCTGGTAAAATCACAAACACATGAGACTTTTCAGCTTATGTCTCAGGGTTACGGGCGCAGTGGCAGAGCCCTTTGAGTGGCACTGCAACACGGCATGACGCTTACCATCAGGCGCACGACTTGTTGGGTTGGTCCCGCCACTGAGTATCATGAAAGAGGTCGCGTTGTCACAAACCTTTATACTATAAGGCTTTCACACTTTTACCAAGTGTTGTGCACCTTCTTCGACGTGCAGGTTTTTAGCGTGATGTTGTATTTCACCTTTAGCGAGATGTAATAAAGATTCACAAATATACGTATATAGAAATTATAGTCAACAGTCCGTATGTCTTCCAGACGAATACACATACCGTCCTAGTATTTTAGTAGCAGAGAGTCCAGTGAAGTACTGCCACCTTACCTATTTCTGCCGCCAAGCAATAATATCACCATAACTGTGTTCCGGTATTGAAAGGTGCTGGTGAAATTACAGGCACCTGTGACTTATCAACTTACGCCTCAGTGTGTCGGGCGCAGTGACAGTGTCCCTCGGGTTTTTGCGATTTAAGGCTCTGAGTGGGGCTGTTAAAGACAGGTGTGTAGCTTACCATCAGGCGCACAGCTACTTGTTCATCCCGGCACTTGATATTATAAAAAAAAATAGTGCAGAGAAACCACTTCATTTTCGCTATCTCTCGCTTATGCCTACTAATAAACCTATCCGTAGCTTTTAAACATGAATGTAATAATTAATATTAATTAAATGCTTAATTGCGCTTCACTTACCTATCCCTTAATATAAGATCGTTTATATTAAGTTAAAGTAATGATGTACTTAATGAAAGCTGCTTTTAACTACTTCAATTTAATTTGTTAGATACATTTTAAACCTGTCAAGGGTTTCAGTGTTTAAATTCACCACAGGGATTCGTACCGACCAACCTTCCAATTGAGAAGTAACTGTTCTCCTACTACGCTACTGCCGCTTTGACTCGTTAACTAAGTCGGAAGATTGAAGTTATACGTGTATAATATATTTGAAAAAATATAGAAAAAAATGAAAAGAAAAAAATATGGTATGGAAACAGTAATTTCGCCTTTATGAACAGTTTTCCTGATATTAATGAATTCATCGAAGTTTAATGGTTTTATTTTGATTTATATTATACATTTAAAATTAATTAAAAATACTTTGTTTAATTAAAATGGTGACTGTATACGTTTAGCTTGTAAGCCGACGATGTGATGTGGAGGTTCGATGTATGAGAGATACACTGTACCAATATTATGTCACCACGGTCCTGTGCTAACCGCCGATTATCACTTATTTGACAGTAATTGTTTTGGACGGAATGTCGAACGAGAACGAAAATAGATCCACAGATTGAAGTCCAACCTTTCCCCTATCACCTTGAGAACTCGAGCTTTCCCACTCCCCTCAGAGAGGATACCACCTGCAACATTTCACCCGATCGTACCTTTTTAGCTCGGATTGTTCGCACGGTGAGATTCAAACAAAAGTCCACCACACACCTTGGCCTGTTTGCCCTAAACTGCATGCTTGAGGACTAAATTACGGCGACTAGCGGGCGGGTCAGCGTGGCCAAGTTCTGGGTCATAATAATAATGATATCAATACGATAAAAGAAATAAGACCACCCATCCATGAAAAGCAAAGTAAACAGCAGCTCCAAACGTTTCCAAAACGACGATAAATAGTAAATTTCTATTTGCAACAAGCGTCTATGATAAAGTGGCAGTGAACCCGGCAGAATTGATTTCTTTCAGATTGGCTTGTTGCCAACGTACCCCTACCAGGTATTCTCGAACGTAGTAAGGTAAAATGATAGCGAGTTTTTATAGAAAATATAGATTTGGAAATTAGATTTAAATATCATCACTGTACGTAAAATACTTATATTCTATATAGCCTTTTTTTAATATTTTCTGTTATATTTACAAAATAAATTGTTTGTTGTTGACTGTAGTAACAAAGTCATAAATTAATTTAAGGAGCAAAGTTTGCGCTTCTGTGATAACATTCCTGTCGATATTAAAAATTGCTAAATTGAAACTATAATAAAAGTGAACTGTATAAGACAGCTTATAATATACTTGTAGTTTCTGCGTAATTATATGACAAAAATCCATTTGAGATCATAAGTTCGATTTTATGAATGATTAAAAATTATATGTACCAAATATTATTGTGTCACGAATGAGTCGCAGTTTAACCAATAGGACGACTTAACGATGGCGAGGAGAGCATTGAGCTTGATTTCTTTGACTCATAGTGAGGCTCGCAACTGCGGTTGTTTAATGGTTTACGTATTAAGTTATGTTTGTAGCGATAGGTTAGTTAAATTGTGCGTTCTTATATATTGTGTTTCTATTTGTGAGGACCTGTAATTGTCTCTCAGTTGTTACTATTATTATATGAATTAGTTTTAAGCTGTTGGTCTTCCTTTAAGATAAATAAATAAATAAAAATATAAGTGAAAAGCCCTAAGAAAAAGGAAGTTTTTGACCTTTGACTGTAAATTGGGAAAGTGTTATTTTGTTGATTTTTCAATGGTACGTTTTACTTAAGTCACACTCGTGGCATCATAAATGGCTTAGTGACGCATTAATTAGTGGGCTCCACATGAAAATAAATATATTCTCATGTTGGAGCAAGTCCAAAAGAAGTTTTTAAAATATTTATATAAAAAAATATTTTACTACTACCCATTCCTGTACCCAACACGCTTTCTACAGGGTCACTTGGGCTATGAGTCCTTGGAATTGCGTAGGAATGTCGCATCACTTAGACTCATTATAAATGTATTAAGAAATAATATCGACAGTGTGAGCCTAGTGGAAAAGATCCTTAGGTTCAGGGTCCCTGATGATTACTGCAACAGGCGACGTGGTGTGCCCCTCCTGGCAATCGAGCCCTCTCGCACTGAACTGCACCGACACTCGCCTATTCCACGTACGACTGCACTCCTCAACTCCATGCTCGCAGCATCGCCGCAGTGTGATGTGTTTGTGACTGGGATAGAGAGACTGATGACGGAATGGAAGAGAGTTTTGGAGAGATGTATGAATGAATTAGTAAGTAGATAATTTTAAGTTTATTTTATTGTTCTATTTCTTGTTGTTTTGTGTATTTGTTTTTTTCTTTTTAAATTGTTATTAACTAAATTGTCGTAACGCCATGGTGCAAACTGTTATGTTACACATTTTGTCTATTAATAAATAAATAAATAAATTAATTAATTAAACTCAACAAAGAGGTTGAAATATAAACATGATTAGACTACAAATTATGTCGCTTACCATCAAGCCCACGACTTGTTCGTCCCGTCATCGTCACTTGGTTTGATAAAAAATGAATTAAAAAAATAACGCGGTAAAACAGAAGGGTGCTATAATTTTCCACCTCTTTGTCGACAAAATCTCGCTCAGAGCTCTTATCAAGTGTCTATGCGACTACGGGAAGCCGGTGATGAAACAAATAGTTATGGTTGTGAAATTCTCCAACGTTTTGTCATACGATAATATTATTATGTCGTCTTTGCATCACGACGCGTGTCGGACACGTCCACGACAAGGCACAATGTCGGTAAACGACAACAGACCGACAGTTCACGCCTTTGTGTGAATTTTTAAACTTTTCTAAATATTTATATTAGACGTCGAAGTTTCTAGAAATATGTTCTCAAGAATTTCGTGACCATTTCTATTAATTCCAGTTTACTTTTGTGAAGTACGTTTCGAAATGGTAAAATGGTAACATGTTACATTTATACATACATAAAATATTCCGTATATTTTGTAAATCTGTTCCATCAAATACATCACATACGTCTTATGTCTTATTTATTACAACTCATATTGCAATGCAAAAAGACAACGACCTACTCTGACCTCAACAACTTCAATGCCAATTGAGGAAAAAATACTTAAAAATGAAGAAATCTGTCTTAATATTGGGCACAAGACAAAGCACGTATTACTATAATAGTGTAGTCAATAATGTTTTATCGACGTTATCGTATACAACATTCGTCATCATTTTTTCGTGAACATTATAAAGTATATAAAATAGTCTTGTTAATCTTTAAAAAATAATTAACTGCCTCCGTGGCCGAACGGTTACCATGCCGGACTGCCACGCAGAGGTCCCAGGTTCGATTCCCGGGCCGGGAGAAATATTTGTATGGCCTACAATTATTTCTCTCGTGAGTTTGGGTGTAATTTGTGGTTGTCTATATGTGTGTCCATGGCACCCGCGACACAGGGTTTCCCTAGTGCGGGGCTATGTTGAGTGTGTGCGTTATTTATTAAAAAAATAAAAAAAAAATAAAAAAAATCTATATGTTGTTTCAATTCTTCTAAATACATAAAATAAATAGAATGCAGAACCTGGATCCTGAGTTTTATTGTATTGATCCGAAATAGATACAATTGACTTATCTAAGATTGCACTCTTTGTATGCCAGCACTTGCACCTAACCTATACCTGTGTCATGAGCTTACACTGTTGATAAATCGTGAAGTATTTGAATCAATTTTAGTTCTTCATTAGGAGTGCGATGTACCATTTGCCATACAAAAAATGTCAAATATTTGACGTTGCTGCTGCGCTGGTGACTGCCAACTAGCGGTACTAAACTTTATAAACTTCTTACTTAAAATCTTCGATCGATTAGTTCCAAATTATCGATATCGCATTCAACAACACTAAAAGCTTATTCCCGCAGCATTGTGTGCTAATGCAAGTGAAATTGCCTTCACTGTATTACAGTAATTTTATAAACATACTGTATAAAACTATCCAGCTTGGAGACCTCACAACTGTACCATAACAAGGAACGCGAAGTGTCTACTTATATTGGATGTAAGTATGAAATATCTGGCGTTACCTGACATTGGTATTCTACGGTGTAGCTAAGATATGTGGTGTCAAGTTATATCGGTGTTACAAAAAGATGGGACAAACGATTTTTATAGAATAGAACAAAGGGTATGGTATTGTAGAGTTTTAATTATAGAGAGTTGTCGAAGAAAAACAGTTATTGTGAAGTTCATTAACTGATGTTTTTGTGTTGATTGCGGTGTTGTATAGTAATTACAGTCAGAGTACAGTCAACGGCCAGCGTTTCGCGTCAGATTTAATTGAAATTCAATGTTATGACAAGAACGGTTCACATTTCAAAATATATGGCTCATTATGCTGCTCGCTGCGTACAACAACAATTCTGAAAACAGAAAAAAAAAGAAATTGAATTTCGATTTTTACCGATTGTCTTTGACGTCATTTGTAAAATTGTTATATAACTATTCTATAGTCCAATGTCAAAACGAAGCTTGAATAATTTTAAATGCCTGCCTCTTATTAAGAATTAAAATTCTTCCGTAACTAGGTGACTCAGGCGGCCGGAAGAGATAAGACTGGTCCAAAACCTAGAGTGCCGTTGACCATACTTACTGCATGTACGTAAATGTTGCCGTTTCATGCCGTTTTCCTATCTGGGTCAGCAGGTACCACAGTCTCTACGCTACGATCCCGATAGACATCTTTCACTTCATGAGCATCATCGGTTAAAGATACTCTTGATCTGGCCTTTCTTTAAGACGGCCTCCATCTGGTTGTGATAACTTCGCCTTGGTCGGTTTTTACCCACTTGCCCGCTTCGTCATATCAGCCGGAAGACGTCCCACTGCTGAACATAGGCCTCCCCCGAAGATTTCCAGACATTGCCCGTTACACTCGCCATAAATCTATTTCGTCTATCTTCTTTCCTTCATCGTCTCTACATATCCGAATTTTCTAAGCAATTTTTTCTCTACCTTTGCTACTATTTTTTTTCTACGCAACAACGCTCTCCTATTACCCTGTTATATAATTTGTCCATCAGAGTCATGTCATCTATTCAAAGCTCCCTTTCCCACACCTAAATGAAAATAGATGAATTGAAAATCTTCTTTACTTACAAACAGCATTACAATATGGCGCCATGGGGGTTGCAAGCGAACAATAAAACTTCAATGTTGATATTACATCATGAGGGCTATCGCTGTAGCATGTAAACAACCCGATAGCGCAATTCAAAATACAACCAATGCCATCTAGCGTCGTTTCTATCGAACTAAATATATGTAATCGATAAAGAGAAAATTATAACTTGTACAAACGCATGCAACAAATATATACTAGATATTACATTGAACACTATTATTTGAAGGTAGTTAAAAGGCTTGCATTCAAAAGCTTTACGTACGTACGCATCGTCACACTTGTGGGAGACAGGTGTAGGCAGAGATTATGGACTTTCACTTTTTACGCTTCTGAGAAACCTTCGCCTCGTCCACTCCATCGATCCCTTTTTTTAAGGACATCCCTAGTCTTATTGAGATATGTACGCCGAGGCATACGTCTCCCCACGCCTCCATCCAATTCTTGCTCCTCTTTAAATTTGTGCCGTCAATCTACCAACATTAATTCTTTCTACATGACCAAACCATCGAAGCATCCCACTCCATCCTGGTTACTACATCATCTTTCATTACTAATTTCAAAACTCAACGCCATAATGTAACAAATATGCTGATCCTCAATAGCGTACGGTCCCTAATGGGACAACAGCGACGGGCCCCCACATCCGTAGATAAATTGTGAACGTATAATTACGGCTGGGCTAAATTGGAGCTGGTTTACGTTATGGTATATGTACATTGCTGGTTAATGTATGTGACGCATTGTTAAGGAAATAGAGACGAATATGTAATTATTAATTACTTCTTAACGGAGATTTTCGCGTTCGTACATTATTACCGGATCCATGGTCATGGTTGACTGAGACGGTATTAAAGTCATCAACCAGTTATGTCTAATATTAATGCAAACCCGAAATGCAAATGCTAGTTTCAGCTTTTTTTAAATTATGGTCGTTAAAACCAAACAAAGATCTGCAACAAGCACGTGGAAAAATTCATGAGGTCCGCTGGTTCGTTCCGTGGTTTGCTAGGAGACGCCGGTCCGAATGCAGCCGGATCGAAAAGAATTTTTTCTAAGTGATCTTTGTATTAAAAATTATATCATACTAGCGGAGTATATTTTACTAAAAATAATTGATTATCATCGTGGTGAAACATTCTGACTAACATAATTATTAAAAGGAAATTAGAAAATAAAACATATTAACGAACGGTACTGTAGTCATATGTCTGCTTGGGATTTTTCTACAGAGGAAATACTGGATCCGAAGCTAGTGGTACGGAGAAATCAACTTCCCTGTAGAAATTTGGGTGTTTTAATTTCAATATCCTCTCGCAGCACCTTGGGTAGAGACAGACTTCGTATGCGAGGACCTGGGGTTTGTCGAACTTAATTGAATATGTAGAAAATGAAACTATTTTTCCGGATTTAAATCGCGTATATTTGTTTTTTCAAACAAACCGACGTTTCGGGCCCTTTACAGGTCCCATGGTCACGGTTGACTGAGGTGGTACAGTCTTCAACCAGTTATGTCTAATATTAATGCAAACCACCCTATTTTTTCACTATAGTTACAATAGTTATTAATTAAATACCTTATTTTTAATTTTACAAAGAAAACATTCCAATTTACGCTACATTCAGTTTTACAAATTATTTTATTGAATGAATTTTTATTAACTTTAATTTATTATTAATTATTAATAGAAATTAGAATAAACTAAAACATATTAATTAGTACTGCAGTCTTATGTCTGTTTGGGATTTTTCATTAGAGGAAATACTGGATCCCAAACTGGTGGTACGGAGAAACCATCTTCCCTGTTGAAATTAGGATGTTTTTTAATTTCAATGGCCTCTCGCAGCATCCTGGGCAGATAACGGACTTCTTTTGCAAGGACCTGGGGTTTGTCAAACTTCATTGAATATGTAGATTTACCCATAACATGTTCTATCTGCAGCTTTTTTTACGCGACGATGCTTAACATCTGCTATATGTTCTTTGACGCGGGTAGAAATGCTTCCTTTTGCTGTCCAATACAAGAGGGCCTCTCTCTCTCTCTCAGCTTATAAACTTATAAGTCAAAGGATATTATATTTCACTGTTCTCAGGTATTGAAGAATCGTCCTCAGGGGCTTGAACTAATACAGAGTAGACGCGTGTCTTGGACTCTTTTACATAAAACTGTTGTTGGTTTCACATGGTGTCAGTAATATTGGCGTGGACTCTTCAATTTGTTCGCACGTAGGACTGTTTTATACGCTGAAGTTCCCCGATCAATTGACGAATGTCACAAACGCATTGTACTCTCTGGAACAAAGAATTCACCGTTAACAAGAGATATTTAAAACTGAAAAGATGTATGTAGGTGCCGTCGATTTTTGAATTGAGATTGTATTGTAAATTTTATTAATACCCCAGAATAAATTAAATAAATCGTTAAAAAAACCATCACGAGCCTGAAACAAATATATTTAAAAAATGTGTTGAAGCACGCACCAATGTACAACATTTATTGGTGTAGTCTATTATAAACTAAAGCGTGAACCGAATACCGTATAATTACCGCACGAACGCGGACCAACCACCAGCTATTCCGCCGAAACGCAAAGATTAACATTTCTGATGATGTCATGTACAGGGCAATGCACGGCGCCGAGAATAATGCTTTAGAAACAAAGAGCCGTGGTAGCAGCGGAAGAGCAGTAGCGCTAATTGAGAGGTGCACAGCTTAAGTCCCAATGTTTTTTTAACTTCTAAGTTATGTATGGTGTGTCTTTTTTGAAGACCAAGTAAAATGACATTTGTATGGTTGCCAGTTTCCATACGATTTTCAATAGTTATGTAGTTGTTGTCGATAGTTTTATCGATAGATTGTGAAAGAAGATATAATTTTGCGAAAAAATTACTGAATTGTGAATATTACGACGTTCTTCTAACAATTACAAATTGCTTTATTGCATTCTTTATTCTTATTTTGACAGTTGGCCTAATAGTATCGACATTAATTTTTTAACCGACTTCAAAAAAAGGAGGAGGTTCTTAATTCGACTGTATGTTTTTTGTATGTATGTTACGCGATGACTCTGGTATTTGTGAACCGATTTTCATGATTATTTTTTTGTTGGACAGAGGGAACATTTTGAAGAAAATCATCCACTGGGTGGCTGATCACGCATGAACATTCATTTTTATAAATAGCGCCTAAATTTTAGTTAAGGAATAATTATTTTAATGGTTGGTTTTGCTATTCTCCAATTCAAGGCCTTTTTCTCTCTCAATATACTTTGAGTAGAGAGAATTTTTTTTTCTTATTATACCATTTTTATTATCTCCTGTGGCAAGTCCTGTATAGTGGCGAACTAGGGGATATTTCAATAAAACTTGGCAAATAGACGTAATTCCACGTACTTTTGAGGTCGGTTTTTTTAATACTCTGTACTGGGATTATATTCATATACATTTTAATAAAAATAGCCGGATTGGATTATCTATATTGAATTAAAATGAAAAACTTTAAAATATGTCTCCGTTTTGTATTTTTCATAAACATAGTTATAAATATAGTATGTACATAATTATGAAGTTACAAAAACTGACAATTCAAATGAACTTGTGAACTGTATTTGGATGAATAATATGTCGAGGATGATTCATATGAAATGAGTTCGGGTATTTATTCCATGGGCGAGACGAATATTCAGTCGATAGTCGATAGAATACTTATTGACTGAAATCACTAGTTGCTCGCAAGCGGGTGACACTCTTGTGCAATGAACTGTCATTTTACTCCGTCTTCAAAAAAGACAGACTATAAATTTGTGAATGTTTAGTGGCATACTTCTTGATAACTATAACTACTATAACCTAAACTCTCCTTAGAAGAGTGACTTAGTGGGACATATAAACGGTTGTTGACGATGATGGTGATGAGATACAACAAGGTACAACAATAAGGATACCAAGTGGCGATCATGCTCGTGAGCGTGGACGATTGATATCTCGCATAAACTATTATCATATCGATACACATACAGCTTTTGTCCATTATAATGTTCTTCTATTCGAATACTTGAATGCCTCCATTACTGCCGTGCGTGATGTCATTTTATTGTTATCGATTCTACTAAAATCAAATGATAAATAACTATTCTATTTAAAATTTCACGTAACAATCTTAAATTAACAGTCCATATCGATCATATTGTGGGTATCCACAAGGTTAGACATAAGCAATAGTAAGAAATGTATCATCGTATTCTTGGGTGCCTCTTGAAACGAAAAACAAAGGCCTCTTCCTAATAATTATCAGAGCGCATCCGACGACCTCTCGTGTTGTTCAACGCGAGACACTTGTTTTCGTTTCGAGCTGAAAGATACGAACAAACTGCGGTCTTATACGGGGTTAATGGATCTCTTGGGATGTTACTATTGTTTAGGGCTCGGTTCGTAACATAAATATCCTCCTTTACAACACTAACGAACGCCACTTACAATTTTGTGCTTGGACTCACACCCTGATGTACGATGATCGGTGTGACGGAAGGTAGAGTGAATGATGTGGAAATGAGAGCTTTGCGAAGTTTGCTCTGTGGTAGTCTTAAAAACCGAATGCCGAACAGAGTAGAAGGCGTTGCGAGAGTCGTGTAGAAAGAATTAATGTTAGAAATTGACGGCAGAACTTTATGGAGCGAATGTGGATGGAAACGTGGGGAGAGGTGGATCTCCATGTACAGAACTCGGATCAGATTGAGGATGTCCTTTAAAAGACCAGACTAAAAGTGCTAAAAACAACGTGCATGTATAAAGAGATTAATGTGGGTAGAGGAGGAGGAATTGAAACTCTAGTTTACTTCTATACTTACCTATTAGTATTATACAATACCTTTATTGACGACGTATCCAGTTTGCCCAGAAGATGCCTATTTGAAAGAGTTCGTGCAGGAAAGTATTGCCACCATACCTAAGAGTAAGGGTACTGGAGAAACTACAGGCACATGGGACTTGTCAACTTCGTGTCTCAGGATGAAGGGCGTAGTGGCAGTACCCTTTCAGGTCTTTGCGATATAAAGCTCTGAAAGGCACTCCAACAGGCGCGCGCCTTGTACATCCCGTTACTTGATATGAAAATAAAGCCCTTGAAGATGTGTTTATATGTACACGGAAATATAGATGCAGGAAGCGAATTCCAGTGCCTTCTTCCATTAGAGAATTAAGATTTATTTTAAAGTAACTTCTTAGGTTATTCATTATATCATTGTTCAAGTACACTAGAGAGCATATCCACTTAACAAAAACACCACCACTGCAATGTAAGTTTAGTTACACGTTGGTTTAACATTGCACAACAAACTCCAGTACAGTAGTGTTTATTTTAGCGTTTTATTGTGGAGCTGCTCGGTTGACCGGATTCCGATTACTGGGACTTTGAGATTAGGTAAGGCAATAATTAAACGTAGGCACTTTGTGGTACCCTAACGCATATTTTTATAACGAGAACTGTAAATAGCGGTGATGGTTCAGTGCAACGGTTGCTTCTTAAAGGACAGGTACCTATCTATGGCAATTTAAAAGTTTATTTAAATATATAAAAATATATGATTTAAAAGGAAAAACACGTGACGTCACCAATCTCCTTATCGCCAACGCGGCGGTTTGTGGCCAAAAGCCTCTTTTTCAAGTCAGCAATGTAACGTATATATTTCAAGAAACTCAATATGTACACACATCAAAAGTGTCTAGGGATCAAGTACGTTTAAGAGTATTGCTGCAATTAGGGTTAATTATATTAACTTTTTTGTATCGCTATTGATACTTTTTAGTGAGTTTTAACATTTAAATAAGGAATATTGTTTAAAATTCGATAATAAGAAGAAAATCGATTGTCAATGTGGTTTTGTATAAAAATGAGTTATAGCGTTTTGACAAAATCATTACAATATCTGCATCGGAACCGAAACAATTTACATTATTATGGAGAGACGACATCATTTAACCCGAGAAGTGATGATGCGAGCCGTCGGAATGTTGGAAGCTGGTTCCAGGCAACGTGCTGTGGCTTTCACTCTTAACACTACACAGAGCGTCATAAGTCGCCTCTGGACGCGCTATCGCATGACGGGCAGCGTGGCCGAGCGACATGGAGGACGATCTCGCATCACGACTCGCAGATAGGACCGGTATATCCAAAATACTGCTCGACGGAATCGTACCATGACCGCCATGATGTAGGTTTAGAGGCTCCACAGCTCCTCAGGCTTGCTAATAAGCGATCAAACAATCCGAAATAGTTTACGTGAAGTGGGTCTGCGATCCCGAAGGCCGCTCAGAGTTCCACCTATTGCACCCTGCAATCGCAGGACCCGTTTACGATGGGCTCGCGAACACAGAAACTGGGAGGAAGAAGACTGGCGCTATGTGTGCTTTTCGGATGAATCCCGCTTCGGTATGAGACCGGATACAAGACGTACTCGAGTTTGGAGAACATCTGGACGTCATAAACGTTTGAGATATTGTCAGGAAGTTCATCCATATGGTGGGGGAACAATAATGATATGGGCCGGTATTTGGATCGGCGGAAGAACCGATCTCATTTGGATCAGGGGTAACCTCAATGCTCAAGTTTACGCAGAGAGGATTGTTTCAGATGTTATCATCCCTTTGCGAGGCCAGTTGGGTGATTCATTTCAACTAATGCATGACAACGCACGTCCACACACGGCTAGAGTCGTAACACGCATTCTTGCCGAAGCTCGTATCAACGTTCTGCCGTGGCCTGCTCAATCGCCAGACCTCAATCCAATTGAGCCCGCATGGGATATGCTTCAAAGAAGAGCTGTGCCGAGTATGCATACCGTACATACTCTACACTACAACAATATTTTGGCTTGTTACAAAACACATGGGCGGCCATTCCTCAAAGTGATTTTGATGAACTCATCTTAAGCATGCCAAATCGCTGTAATTGTGTGATTCGTGTTAATGGTGGAAATACAGATTATTATTTTTCTTATCTTTACAATAAAAATGAGCAAAATCATCATTCTCGCCATTTTTTTGTCATTTAATTGACGCCGTTAATTTGAGTTTTTTCCCACAATTTGCAAAAACATCAATTTTAGTTTATTTTAATTAAATATAGGGGTAAGCGGTTAAATAAAACATAAGCATTAAAGTAAGAAGTCGTCCTGGAAGACTGGATTTGGTAAATATTGCTTAAATAATTTTTATTTCAAAAATATTCACTTGATCCCTAGACACTTTTGATGTGTGTACTTATAATATAATTATTGTTTGCGTTAAATTTTATTTATTTAATGTCACGAATTTTGTTTTTTTTTGTACCTTATTTTGATTGTGGTCCAATTTTGTGGCGGGCCATGGCAGTATAGCAACGAGGGCTATGTGATTGGCGTACTCCTTTTGATAGGCTTTTTTGTTATTTTAATCCTAATTTATTATTTTTATTTTTTATTTTTTGTATACTGTTCTAAATTTATGTATTTTGCATGTCAAATATAGTCGATTTTATTCTTTTTAATTTCTTTTTTATAGTGGTTCGATAATGATGATGTTAAATTAGAATTCAAATTACGTAAAAATGATGTACTTTCAATTTGTGTCTTCGATGATGATAAGTTTTGAATGGTACTCATACATAATTGTCCTTTATTACAAAAGTCTTTATCAGGTTTGATCCTTCTCATTATAACAAGCACTCATGATCATCCACAGCCCGACTTCACCTACTTTAACGACCCGTTGGCCGACAACTTTTCTCGCTACAGGACGTCCCATTACGTCCCGTCACCTGTCTTCACCACGCCTCGGAACGTCATGCCTAGCAATATTAGCAAAAAACATAACTTCTATTTCTAAATTTTGAAATTTTGGCATTTTGTATGATATTTTACTACTATTATCACTTTTTTATATTTTTTTCATATCAAGTGACGGGACGAACAAGTTGTGCGCCTGATGGTAAGCAACACGCCTATCCATAACAGTTGCAGTGCCACTCCGAGCTTTAAATCGCAAAAATCTGAGGAGCACTACCACTGCACCCGTCACCCTGAGACATAAGTTGACAAGTCCCATGTGCCTGCATTTTCACCTGCATTCTTACCCTTCAAAACCGGAACAAAGCAATGCTGACATTACTGCTTGGCGGCAGAATTAGGTAAGGTGGCAGTGCTTCCCTGGTTGAACTCTTTCACAAGGTGCTCTATTGCTACTAAAAACTGTACATTTGGACGCTGTGTGAATGTTGTAAAGTACAATTTTCATAAAGGACTTGACAGATTGTTTTTTTTGCATGTATTGTCGAAACATTTCATTACACTCTGTCTATAAAGGTACATAATGTCAATTATGTTTAGAATATATTGAAAATGAAGCCGAAGATTTAAGACAAGTCAATAATTTTGATTTCTTATTTATTTGCAGGTAAATTCATCAATGATGTCGTTCGTTTAAACATCACTTTGAGTAAGTGGAAACAAAATCTCTGAAAATACTATATACTCTATGATTTAGATTTTTGTTTATTGCCTTATTATGGCCCAGGTCTCAAGACAGGTGCATTTACGCTATAACTAACGAGACTAACAAAAAAATTAAATCATAAGGCAATAGGAATAAGGCTTACAACAGACTTGCCACACTGGCATTGAGCGCAACTTCCCGTCTGCGCGAGTACGCCTGTTCTAGGACGAGGTTGACGACCTCACGTGCGTGACGTCATTTTTTAACTGTCGGGGCCCCCGAGTCTGTCTCTACTAGTGTCGAGCCGCTGGATGAGGCTACGATTTAATTTATACTATTTTTGTAGTTACGAACATGTCACCACTTACTTTTACTTAAAAAACCAAACATAATCGAGTGCAGTTTAGTGATAGTAATAAAAGATAGTCTTAACAAGAACTTTAGTGACATATTTACTAGCAAGTAATCATGTATTACACTTTCGTTTCGCTCCTTTCAAATATCCTTGTTATTTCTACACTCTACCATATTATAACTTGTAAATAGTAGTAGAGCCCTATCCAGTATTCACTTTATATCTGTAACAGCAATAGAAAAGTCATAAGCTAACCTTTTAAGTCTTTGTTCGTCAGACGATAGTTATCGATTCACTTACAACACCTTTATGTGGCTGTCTTACCTGTTTTAAAGAAGCCTTACAATGTCACTTCTATTCTTTGGTCTTACAATACTGTTGTGTAAGAGATAAACATATATTTCTCGTTCGTCCGCCATTTCAAGAATTTGGAGTCCAGTACTTTACCAAATTTTCACGTGTGTTGCACTATTTATCACGTTATACCTCTACAGCGATAGTCAAGGCGTTTGCCTGTTTTCTATCCCCAAATTGTCGTCTCTTGTGTATATATTGCTTTAACAACCATAGAAAAGCTAAACTGACCTTTACATCTATATATTAAGAGACAATAGCTGACAAATTATTTACCACATTAACAATAATAAAATAAATTGCCTGGTTTCAAAACAATAAAATGCTCTGTATTGAATACAATCACTTGCAAGAAAAATATTACACTTAGTGAAAAAAATGTCACAATTATACACTTAGTAGAAATTCAAATTGAATTTGCCCAGGACGTTGCCCAGGACCACATTTTAAAAAGATTTTGACTTGACAAAATTGGTTAACATGAAAACTTGAAAACCGAATTTTAACTTCGCCGTACGTACACCTAGTAATGCACGGGACTGTATCAGATTAAACGTATCAGGCTGGAAACAATTTAGAAAAGCTGTTTCCTATTTAGTTCAACCTGAAATGGAAACTCGGGATTTCCTTATCCACTGAATTATCGAGGTCCTCGTATGATCATTTTAGCAGAGTCATATCTAGTATCCAAGTATCTGTGGAACTCGTAGAAAATGTATAACCTAACCTTTTACGCTGTTGTTCGTCTCGAGATGGTTATCGAGTCACTTACGAGCATTTTGTATCCGCGCCACGTGCTAATGCTTTCAATGAATTGATTTTTATCGTGCACTTGTGGCTTGTTGAGATGTATTTGTATGTAGCCACTGTCATATTTTTTGGTACTGCTGGTTCTGGGTTGCATGGTAGCTTCTTTTCGCATGTATATTAAAACTAAGTTCATTATCAGTTGCCTGGTCTCAAAACTGCGGAATTTTGTGGCGGGAATACCCAGGCTAACTAATTTAGTAGAAAAGCTTATTTCCCAAAAAAGCACTATCGGGAATCGAACCGGGAACTTCTTTGTCTAACGCCCACGTAGTTAACCGCTATGCCGCTAAAATTAATACGCAATGCTCAAGCCTCTCTCTAACAAGTCTAGCACCACCAGGTGTGGTTGTCTGGATTATTCCTACCATAACCACATGGCAATAGTACCTAGTTGAATTTGCTGTTTCATGTAATTTAAATGCACAATCTAATATGCAAAATAACATTTAATATGTTCATGTCCATTGGGAAACGTGCGAAGTCTCCAACTCGCTCTGGGCCAGGGTAGGGGAATATGGCCTAAACCCTATGCTTAGAGTAAACCCACGCTGGCCTGGCGCTGGCGGTGTTAGGTATGACGGATAGATGATGATATGTAAAGGAAAATTTGTGCATATTAAGGTCTCTTTTAGTCCGCGGTTACGCAGAAATGTCCCCAACATGTCACGTTACTGCTCTACTGCCTCGTATTTACGAACCGTTATAACGAGCCAGCATATTAAGCACTCGAATGTAGGTACTAGAATTTATGTACTTGTAGGGAGCATTGTCACGCAATGTCGTTTGTTGTTTAGTTATGATTACGGTTAGAACTATTGTTAAATGTGAAGTATTTTTTTGCTACACGAAATTTTCTCATCCACTGGTGTAGCTCTTCCGTAGTTTGTGTGTTATTCTCCACGATCTTGCTCTAGTCTCACCCATGTTCTGCGACTTTGACAATGTTGCCTACCCATCTCGCTGCAAGCCATCTCACGTATCTGTAACTACTTCTTGGCCACCATTCGGTTGTTGCTTTAGTCCATCTGTCATCACCATAACATTAGCCGCAGTTAGTCCTCCATTATCACTATTAAGGTTAATATTCGATTTCTTTCAAGTAAGCGTGAACACATTTTTTAATTTTAACTCCATTGTCAGATTATGATGTCCTTCTCATGTCGTGGTTACTGAGGAATGATCATATAACCTATTAAAGACTTTTACACGGCGATCCATACAATCTAAAATCCTCAATAACCTGCCGCACATTCGTACGAAATGCTTTGTTTCATCCTGACATGTACGTCAAGGAATATAAAATACTGCGGCATCTCCGTTTCCCGTAAGCTCCAATTTGGGGCTATTCAAGGTTAGAGTGAATAGGCATTCTTTAGAGAAATTGTCGGCCACATCATCACTTAATACCAAGCAAGATTGTGGCCAAAAGGTCCTCTACTTATTTTGAAATTGGACGAGAGTGGTGTATGTGGACCTGAAACTCTTTCTTTTGAGAAAACCTAGTGATGGATATCAATCCTAATGATGATTAAAAAAGTCCAGGTCAAATGGTATCAGGAATAAACGGGCCAGCATGAAAATAGAGTGAAGAAAGCGAAAGAAGTATGCCAAGAGACGAACGTGTTGGTGATCTAAAGAGTGTAAATAGTTAAAAATAACGTTCAGTTAATGGACTTTTGCTATTTTAAACACAAATACAAACTTTACACTTAAAGTAGGGATGAGGACACCCCGTCGAAGACTTTTTCGAATTTTTACTTTAACTCGTTAGTACTATCTATCAGCAAAGCATGCGTACGTAAACAACCTAGCTAACATTCATAGTGAGGCCCCAAATCGGCGGGATCATACTCCATGAATGGATCGTAAATATTTATCGTGTCGCGGCGCCTGAACGACGACTCGCTGAGTTTCATCACGGTGGAAATGTTTTGGGAATTATAAGGGATAAGATATTTAGGACAACGCTAAAATTGAATCACTGTATCTGTCACTATTTACATAATATATAAATTTGAATGCGATCAACGAAACAATAAAAAAAACAATTATTAGCATAATTGAGTTTGAAAAAAATACATAAATTTTATTGAAACATTATATAATATGACAAAACAATTTAAAGTACTGTTTTCGCATGAATTCCAAAATAAAATGCAATTTTGAGTTACCCCGAAACGTCCAGAAAATAGTTACGCCCTGAAGCTATTTTAAAAAAAAATAATAGTGTTGTAAGCAATTAATCGCTGAATTTCACCGAGTCACTTCGATTTCTCGTCATTATGATCACAATTCACTTTTTATTTTTATGGCTCCATCAATATGAGAACTGATGATTTTGCCAATGTCACATTATTTGAGGTTGTTTGTTCTTGACATTGACAACTTCTAACTTGTTGCCAGCCGAATAATTGAAACTTTATGAAATCATTCGTTTCTTGGTAATTTATCTTTTTATGTAGTTGTTGTATTGATACTTATTTACGCTAAATTCTCGTAATAAACCATTTATTAATATTATAAAATCAAAATTAAAAGAATTGGATACAATTCATCGAAATGTGGGATAATTTTACGAAACTAAGAGGAATTGCTACAGAATTGCAAGGAATTCGGTAAATGAATTGCTTTTAACAAAATTGTACGATTTGGCCTTTTAGGCATCCTGAACAACAATGAACCGAAAAATAATTTAAATAATTACAAACTCTTAAAATTTTGAATCGATTTCTCGTGAAAATCTTATAATGTGATTACCGATATGATTAGTCCACATCCCTATTTGCGTCACGATGACAAGTGTCAAATTTGGCCTCCTATTTGGTGACGACTATACCTCTATGCTACTACGTCTTAGTTCTCACAATAGTTATTCAAAAGCGATCCCGGGATGCGGGTGTTTCATATTTGTGCAAAAACGGTACAATCTTTCTATACAATCTTTTTTTTTTGTGTCCTTACTACTACTAGGCAATGACCTTTTTAGTTCTTTGTAATTGAGGTAGGTAGGAGGTAGGTTTGAAATTTGGAATTGTATTGCATGGCAAATAAAGTCATTTTGATTTTGATATCTCAGTGTGTGTCGTATATTACTGCAACAATATATCATAAAATCTCCGTCTTAGATAACGCTACCAGAAATTTTATCTATTTGTCAGTCAATTTGTTGTTCTTTATCATCTGATAATGAAGGCAGCACACAGTGGTCCCGGTTCCTAAGAAGTGCGGTCATAGGGTTTGCAGGTCGGATTAAAAATGTATGAATAACTTTTTTACCTAAAAAATGATTATTTTGTATTTCTAAGGGTAATAACAAGTAAAAAAATTATATATTTCTAAAAGCAAGGTAGATATATTCTCAAAAAAAAGCATTCAAGCATACTAAAAAATAGGCAGGTAAGTAGGTTACAATAAAAAATAAGTAATAATTTATCGAGTTGTTAGGTTTTCGCGGTTGTTACACGTAGGAAATGAAACTATTTTTCCAAATATACGCGATTTAAATCCGGAAAAATAGTTTCATTTCCTAAGTAATAATTTATTTCTTATAGTATTTTTTTATTATATCCGGAATTGGTATATAAATAATAAAATTTACTAGATAGCAGATAGCGAGACATAGTATGTATATAAAACAAGGGCTATTTACATTATTGTAATTAACAATATTTAACAATATTGTAATTAACAATATTTACATATTTGAATTAAATTTAATGGTTCAAGTACATAATAAATCCAACACTTCTTTTGCTAATACAGACTTCTTACACGGTAATTTTCTCATACTAGATATTAGTGGGTCTGAATTAAGAAGAAGTCTGTTTTATAGATCCATGTTGGCCACTCCTCGGGAATGTTTCTTAGAAGATAGATAATAATAATAATAATAATAATAACGCACACACTCAACATAGCCCCACACTAGGGAAACCCTGTGTCGCGGGTGCCATGGACACACACATAGACAACCACAAATTACACCCAAACTCACGAGAGAAATAAATGTAGGCCATACAAATATTTCTCCCGGCCCCGGAATCGAACCCGGGGACCTCTGCGTGGCAGTCCGGTATGGTAACCG
>NW_020653736.1:2685273-2694008 GCF_003589595.1 Hyposmocoma kahamanoa | reverse complement strand
GTATGAAATAAAATAAGAATACACAATAAACGACATATATCTACAATTAATTAAAAAGCAAGTTGTGAGTGCTGCAGCAAGCCAAACAGGCCTTAGCTCAGTGCAGGTGTTGCCCAAAAGCAACGCACTGATTTTCAGCTATCGTCTAGTGGGTAACGCGAAGCGGTGCATCACAGCAAAAAGCAATGTGTAAGTACTGTGTAGGACGTGCAGTGAGTCTTAGTGTAGTTGTGTGTCAGTGTTAACGTGTCGATGGGAGCGTCCGTGGAAGCGTACAGGTGTGGCAAGCATGAAACTTCTTCAGAAACCAACTAGAGAAAAAAAAGAAAAAAAAAGTAAAGTTCTTAGTATTATCGCGGCTAAATAATTTAAACTATTTTATTACAAGATTCTGCAGCCTCTTCAGACAATTCCCCGATAGACAATATACAATTATCAATCATCTCTGATCCGCGCATTAAAACGTATAGATGAGTGCCATCAAAACCCCATTTACCAATTAAAACAAATTCTTTCTCAGATTCGGAAAGACTATCAAAAACAGGCTTTTGAGCTCCCTAGTTTCTTTCAATGTCCAGCAAACCGTTTACAGAGATTATAAATTAAATCTCAAGTTATTGGTCTGGATATTTTCAGTGTCCGGTAAAGAGTATGCTAGAATTCCAAACACTTCACGAAATTTTTTACTCGTCGCAGATAACCAAGTGTTTAGAACAAGCATTCGAGGAAAATACACTTGATGCTGGCCCCTGCAGAATAAAAGACAAAACAAAATTACAAAAATGTCTAAGGTATCAAATGTACCTACATACGACTTAGTCCTTTCAATAACCTATAAGCAAACCACGGCGCACTTTGGCGCACCTAGACGTTACAGTTTTTGAAACTAGACAAACAGAGATTATTTTGATATATGTATCATCTTTGGGGATTTGTGTCTTCCTAAGTAAAAGTCTAATTGAATATGAGAAAGCGACAAAAGACAAAGAAATCTGAAATTTCTCTTTGACGGTGCTGGTTACCAATAATGACAGGGTTAAAGTAAACAAATTAGAATTCAAAATGTCGTACATACCTTTTTTTTTATTATCCATGGGAAAACAAAAACACAAACAATCAATTTCCGAGAAAAACTTTAAAAAACAATAGACATTTCGGCGAAAAGATAACGCTAATGAGCATTAATGACGTGTTACCACTTCGGGTGCATAAAATTAGATGTTCCATGTATGTTATTGCAATTTATTTTGTAGCTGGGTATAGAAGGGGTATTTGTCTACCCTCTAAACGATAAATGACATCATAATTTAACCATCGACATTTTAGTCCTATGACCTATGGCGGGACCACCGTGTAGCGTAACGATTCCTTGTTTTGATTCTTGAATACATTTATATTTCATTATCATATACAAAATAATGTTCAGCACATCTACTTCATAAAATCAAAACACCCATCTATCATACAGGACGCATCTATCCATCGGCACGTCCCACATCGCTCGAATAAAACAAATACTTTCCTATTAGCAAGCAACATCTGGTTTGGGCAAACTGTCTACATCGACGTTCACGTGCCAGTATGACTAAATAGGTTGCCAGATTGAAATCTTCATTATTCTATAAATAGTTTTAATTATAAATAAACGTGTCAGACAATGGCCAATTAGGGGCCTGGTTTTAACCTAATTTGTTTCTATTTTCAATTACAAAGATTAGGGAATCAAATGAAAGAATGGGGATTTGTTGGCCAATCGCGTCACGTGGGTCTTGCAAAATATAATTGAATGATTTTATGGAACGAGCTTTAGCTTGATTTAAGGCTCTGGCGTAGGGCATTGTGGTTTGTAAAAGCACTTGTCCAACTTTAAGCTAAGTGAGAGCAGATAGTCCTGAAGTGGAAAGAGACACCTCTGAATCTTTGAACATAATGTTGACCTTTAACGGCAATACCTCCTGTATAAGTCTAAGCCAGAGAGGTAAAGAGTATCGAAGCTAGGACAATCCGACAGTTCTTTAGTTCCGTGGGTTTTGGCTCAGGGTTGTGATAACTAAGATTAATTGCTGGTCGCAGTACTATTGATATTGTAAAGTCCTTGATTTAGTCTTACATACTTACTTATTCTCACTTGTTAAACATCTAACAGACTTCGTGTCTATAAATCACTCTAAAATCTCAGTAGAAAGCATCTTTACATGTGAATCTTTGCACAAAAATCGTCGGGAGATTTTATGAACTGTTCTATGATTCTCTATGTCATTATCTTTTATAGCTAACACTATAACAATGAAACCATCCAGTACTCCTAAACTATATCTAGACCTCGGCAACAACTTGGCAGAGATACAAAACGGTAAATCAATGTTGATTTATTCCACAGCTTCAAACTCTCAAACGAATTTACCAATGTAATGGTGTAATAAACATTCCTAATGGCATGAATATTACGTATTGCGGGAATTGTTGGAATAATGGTAGATATGTACGTGTTGATTGCTATGAGTATATTTCTAAGGCCATACCAATAATAGTACAACATACGGGAGCTTCGTTCGTGTTTCGCTACAGTGCGTTTAGAGTTGACAATAATCGTGTAAAATCCTTGATCTAAAGAGTTACAAGAAGAACTAATATTTTCTATACAAATATTTTAAGCTCTCGCCATTAATTTAACACCTTAAATTCCTCATCATCATTGTGAGTTGGAAATTGCACGCGATTTCCAAGGACTGTGAAAGTCCTTCAACGTGCAGATTTCATCGAGATGTTTCCTTTGACTCAGAAACGTATGTAACTTTTGAAACAAAGTCATAGGTGTACCGTACCGTAATGATGTAAATTCATAATACGGATACTTAAAATATAGCTAATTGTAGCTCTAAAATGGGCTTTCTTGTTCACGGGATGAAAGTCTGACGACCTGTTACACGGCGCTCAGCTCATTTGTGATTGATATCCCAAAATAGTATTGTTATATTTCATAGATTTATGTTAGTTATTAAGCCCTTGTCATTATACAGGTTTTGTTTATGAAACTGTTCAGTCGAATACATTAATCCCACTGTGTCCTAGATCCTCTATCACTCACTAGTCGTCATATTCTGTCTCGAATAACAAAAGACTGGATCCTTTCACTATTTCTCGTATATCTTTTCCAACACGAACCTTTCCGACGTCTACCAGTGCTCAGGTACGTTTGTTTTACAACTTTATTTTCTATTTACCTGATGCCGAAGCGAAAACAGCCAAAGCATTTGCTATCCAATTCTTTCTGGTAAAGTCTCATTTTCACTTAATGGTTTCTAATCGCAGTTTAGCCGATGACTCCTCCCAAAATTAACGCCAGGCCCATTGTCGGCACGCAAATTCGAGCTATAATAGGATTATTTTCGACTCAAAAGTCTAATAAATTACAGGAAACTTGGATGTAGGTATGTTTCCATTGGCATGGTAACAGGTTTTTAGAAGCAACAAGATACTACTAACGTTCCTCACGACTGAATCGATAGAGGGAACCACTCTTTTGATACGAAATATTAGATGTGAATCTCTAAGTCGCTACACTTTTTTTTTAGCCGTATGCTGCCCTGCTAACGATTGCCTTCAAGAAGCATTCCACTGCCTTCTTAACAAATTTCAACTCTCCAAAATTTTACCAAATGCCGTTTTTATAGATTTTGTAACAAACCAAAAACGGCTGAAAATTTTAAAAATTGTAACAGTTTAACATTAGCTAAATAAAATTTTAACAAAAAATTCTTTTTCAACTAATATTTACGAATGAAATTAAAAAAAATGCAATCGACTATTTTTTTATTTTCAAATTAGACTTAAAATAAAAAAGAAAGATAACCAACTAGACGTGAAAAATCTGGGGATTTAACTAGTGTGTAGTTCTAAACAGTAAGTATATGAAAGGCAGTCGTCATGTTGGACTGCGATGGTAATAAACAGTTCGACAGCAGGTAGGGTCGCAATCGGGTCACAGGGCGAGGCAATGGATACGCCAAAGCCGCTTAAAGTTTCGGGAATCCGTATTGGGTACTATGGCCTCATTAATATTTTTATGGCAAGTGTTTGGTGTCATGTATACGCTGCGCATTTTTAAGAAGCAAAGGCTTGAGATAGACTGTTGTTAATTGGTAATTTGACTACAATTACCAACCTTAACAGGCTTGTAATTACGAAATACATTTTTATTTATTGTTCGTATCTACACTATGTACGGATATTGTCACAAGACACTGACACTTGGCATCTCTGGCACTAGCCCGGAGAGCTCTAAGAGAGGATGATTTAGATGGTCCCTGTGCGAGCGATCTCGCATAAATATTTCCTTGTCTTTCCATCTCTGGTTATAATTCATATCATTAAAACTCATAGATTTCATAGATTTCTCATAGATAGCGCTACGGCTAAAAAACTCGTTGAAAACCAAATACAAAGATCCGACTATAAGCACGTAGAAAAAGTCGTGAGGCCCGCTGGTTCTTTCTGTTGCTTGGTTGGCATAGCGTCTGACACGGCATGCTAGAAGACGTCGCTTCGAATCCGGCCGGATCGAAGGAATTTTTTTCTAAGTGTTCTATCTTTGTATTAATAATTATAACAAACAGGTGGAGTAATTTCACAAAAAAATAACTGAATATCAATTCAGTACAAATTTAATCATTAAAACTGTTTTTAAGGTCATAAATAATACATAACTGCCTCCGTGGCCTAACGTTATCATGACGGACTGCCACGCAGAGTTCTCAGGTTCGATTCCCGGGCTGGGAGAAATAGTTGTATGGCGTACGTCTATGTGTGTGTCCATGGCACCCGCGACACAGTGTTTCTCTAGTGCGGGGCTATGTTGAGTGTGTGCGTTATATAGGTCACAGGTTAAATGTTACAGAGATTTTGAGATTAATAAATATTACCATATTCCAGCGAGATACTGCTATTCTCGCATAGAGTGGTCGCATTTTACGTCGCTCTCGCGCAAGACGCGCCCTGACGTGCCAGCCCTACTGGGCAGTTAGAACGTTAAAGGACCAGTAGCGGTTAGAACCCCAAAATAATAACAGTAAAATACGTGGATGATGTTGTTACAGCAATCGCCGTGCCCTACGTCCTCTTTACACCTGTCACGAGTCTCTCTTTATGATTACGACTTGGGGACATCATACTCGGCTTACACGATTGTATTTTATTTGTGCATACACGTTTACGAGACGCGTGTACATACAATTCCATGATGTTTATAGTTGATCTTTAGGCGACCAACACAATTTGTACGATCCTGGCGAATGTGTTTTGTTTCATGTACATTCACCAATCTTTGCATAAAAGGCCTTCAAGGGTCGTATTCCAGAACCCTACTCAATACTCAAGTCAGGACTTGAGTATTGCAGTGAGCACTGAAAATCATACTCAAGTCCTTGCAGTTAGGGTCGTATGTCCAGTGCTTGAAATCACACTCAAGTCTGCTCAAGTCCTAATTTGAGCATTGAGTAGAGTTCTGGAATACGACCCTTAGTCTTTTCAGAACGCACTCCAGTCTTTTCAAGAATGTTCTTGATTTATTTATGTAATTTATTATTTATGTAATTGTTCTTGATTTATTTGTAATCTTTACAGTTGTTTTCTACCTATATGCAATTTATTAGAGTATAACTGTGTGAATAATATGAATGGTAGAATGCTCGATGTGGTGCTAACGAGTCCAGAGATGGGGAGCACGCTAAGCGTGCGCTGCGCGGCGCCAGGAGAGGAGCTCGTAAAAATTGATGCCCATCACCCACCACTAGTTATCCATGCTTAGTTCGATTTTTCCATTACGGCAACCCTGGCAGACCCTTCCAATGTTGACACATCAAAAGACTGGAATTTTCCAAAGGCAGACTTCCTTTGTCTGTACTATCTTATCAGAGACTACGATTGGAATAACATCTATGAACTTGGTACTGTTGACAACGTCGTTTCTGAATTTAATACCATAATCTATAGTTTATTCGATCGCTGCATACCCAAGAAAATACGGAAGCTAACGTGTAGTCGTACATACCCTGTCTACTACACGAAGGCAATCATCCGTGACAATGCCCTTAAAGCGCATTTGCATGGGATGTGGAAACGAACTCGAAATGAAAGTTTCCATGAACAGTTTAAAGTCTTACGCTCTCAAATCAAATACAACATAAAAGCCGCTCATGACACTTATGCCAATAATGTTTCTCGAAACCTCGCCAACAATCCCTCACAATTCTGGCAATACGTCAACACTTTACGATGCCGAGGAGGAATCGAACCTGTTGTCACTCGTGACGACACCGAGTATCGTGGAGTCGAGGCTGCCGCTGCATTTGCGACTTATTTCGAGTCTGTTTTCTTGCCTGATCTACCTGTTCTCGATCCCCGACGGGCCAGCTCGGAGACATTAAATTGTCAACGGGTTATTGACATCCGGTCAATCAGTAGTGACGCAGTGCGCCGCGCAGTTAAACGCCTCAAGGCTGACACATCAGCGGGTCCAGACGGCATTCCGGCACTTGTCATCAAGGGGTGCATCGATAGCTTGATTGATCCGATGGTCTTTATTTTCAACCTTATACTACTTACCGGAGAATACCCAGTTATATGGAAAATATCCCGCGTAACTCCAATACCAAAGAAAGGAACTAAACTGAAAATAGAGAATTATCGACCTATAGCAATACTATCTGCAATGGCTAAGGTCTTTGAGATGGTTTTGCACGAGTATCTGCTCCCCCAGTGCCAGCCTTACTTCACCATATCCCAACACGCCTTTTTGCCGAGAAGATCGGTGGCCACTAATTTAGTGGAGGTGGTCGACATAATATCAAGAGAGGTTGATGCTCGAAATCAAGTTGATATCGTATACCTAGACTTCCAGAAAGCTTTCGACCGGGTCGATAACGATATCCTACTGCTGAAGCTAGGTAAAATGGGGTTCGTACCCCGGCTCCTGAGTCTGTTTGCTAACTATCTTAAGGATAGGAAACAATATGTAAAGTATGGAGCATACCACTCAAAGCCGTACCACACACGTTCTGGCATTAGTCAGGGATCGAATTTGGGACCATTCCTCTTCCTAATTCTTATTAATGACCTTCCTGAGGTAGTTGACAGCGGCACTATTTTATTGTTCGCCGACGACGTAAAGCTCGTTATGCCCATTAAGTCTATACTGGACTGTCAAGCTCTGCAAAGAGTTATTGATGCGGTGAACAAGTGGAGTGTAGATAGTAAGCTACTATTTAATAGGAGTAAGTGCGAGATCATGTCCTTTTCGCGCTCCAGATCGCCACTCCACTATAACTATCTCATAGCCGGTGAGACGATGGTTCGCGTCGACGAGGTCCGTGACCTTGGAGTTGCCTTTGACACCAGCCTCACATTCCGGACTCACATTCGGAATGTCACAAAATGTGCGTACCAAAGATTAGGGTTCGTGTTGCGTAATGCTGCTCCTCTCACCGCTGCGGCGACGCGTACGCTATACATGGCACTTGTTCGAAGCATCCTAGAAACAAATGCAGTGGTCTGGGCTCCACATGAGAAAAAGTATATTCTCATGTTGGAACAAGTCCAAAAAAAGTTTTTGAGAAATTTTTATAAGAAACACTTTTTCTATTATCCGTTCTTATATCCAACACGCTTCCTTCAGGGCCACTTAGGTTATGAGTCACTGGAATTACGCAGAAATGTGACCTTGCTCAGCTTTACTTTAAATGTGATGAGAAATAAGCTGGATAGTGTGAAGCTTGTGGAACAGTTCGCAAGATTTAATGTTCCACATAGATACTGCAACGAGCGTAGGAGTGTACGCCTACTGGCCACTGAGCCCTCACGCACAAATTTGTACCGGGACTCGCCCATTCCCCGAGCTAGAACACTCCTCAACTCTGTACTATCAGCATCGCCACAGTGTGATGTATTTATGACAGGGATAGTGAGACTGTTGATTGAATGGAAGAGAGTGCTAGAAAGAAGTCAGGATGGTTTTTAGGTTAATTTTATTTATTTATCTAGTTATAGCATAACCTACATTGTACATTTGCTTTGTTTTAGTTTTAAGTAAATTATTATTGATGTAACGCTATGGTGTGAACTGTCATGTTGCATTAATGTCAAATAAATAAATAAATAAATAAATGTATTATATGGACAACAAAACCGTTAACGATCTCAATCAAATTATATTTATAAGAATTAAATGTTGTATATTAGATTGCAATTCTACTAATACACGTCATTGAAAAGTAACAAGAAAGATCTACTGCTCTGTTCATAATATGCCAATAATTTACTTACTTATTTACTAATACAAAAGCGACATGAGTTTGTGTGAGTACTTATATACCTTTAAATATTCTGAATCTTGAGTTAAAAACATCCAACGCGGAGTTTTTCATAGGTATCTCGTTGTAAAGCCGACACATTCTTATCAGGGGATTATAAAAGGAAGTGCTTGTTCTTCCTATTTATACGTTCGCAAGTAAAATGTCTTGCCAGGTATTCGGGGATTACGCCTTGTGCAGATATTTTTATTAATTTTTTTTTTTATAAAATCAAGTGACGGGACGAACAAGTCACCCACCCGGTGGTTGCAGTACCACTCAGTGCTTTAAATACAAATATTTGAGGGGCTTTGCATTTGCGCCCTGAGACATAAGTTGACAAGCCCCATGTGCCTGTAATTTCACCAGCATAAGGGTGCTATTCCAAAT
>NW_020653736.1:2602552-2685263 GCF_003589595.1 Hyposmocoma kahamanoa | reverse complement strand
ACAAAATTGTTAGTCCATTTTCATTCAAGCCACAACGTCATATGTAGCAATTCCATATTATTTATCAAACAACAAGTAGTCCTCACATTCCATTCTCTAAGTGCATTGAATTTGTACAAAATTGTGAACAGTAACTTTCCACAATGCTCCACAAGTGGGTCGCGTTGACAATGAGGCGTGGTGACAAAATAAAAACTCTGCTTTCACTATAGTACTGATGATTTTGTAACTATGACACAAAGGAGTTGATATAGGTCCCTGACTTCATTGTCTTATAGTCTTTGACATGGTCGTAAGCCGATTGAAGCATCGTGTTGGAAAGATTAGCCAGTCTAGGCACTGCATTAGCGTCCCTAGCTGTTACCGGTATGCGCTGCGAGGAGGTAAGTCGTGCGTCTGATGGTAGACACATAAGTTGACAAGTCCCATGTGCCTGTAATTTCAGTAACACCCTTACTCTTCCAACCCGGAACGCAGTAATGCTTGGCGGCAGAAATAGTTTAGGTGGCAATACTTCCCTGGACGACCTCTTTCATAAGGAACTCTAAGGCTATTAAAATGCACCCACAAATGCTACAAAAACTGCGACTAGCGAATGGCACTACCTAGTGCACTGTCGAAACAGAAAAACCCCCACCGCCTAGTTTCACCATCCTTCACGATCAACTACCATCAGGCTATGATCTGCGGTGGTTCGTGTGGAAGTCCTTGAATAGTTTCGCACTCAGGTGGGTCGCTGTGTAGATAAGATGTGTATTTGGGGGTTCAATGAGGGGGTCCATGCAGCACTTGCTGTTGTGCCCCTTATGCTCTAATATCTGTACGAAAGAAGATATCTACGCGGCCACGGATAACGCAGTCAAGGTGGCAAAGTACTATTCAAAGTCAATAGAATAAAAGCATCTACCCGATAAGAAGTTTTTGACATTTGTACAGTACAACTATCCATTTTGTTAATATCTCGTGGTAAAAAAGAAAAACAGTAAAGTATGTAGTTCTGAATTCTAATTTACAGACCCCTCATGGAAGAATAACATAAGTAAAGTTAAGTCATAAATGTTTATTTCTCCATTAGATACAGAAAAATATAAGCCACAGCCTCTTCAATTCTTGTAACACTATCGACTGATATAGAGTTAAAAGAATTGGACCCCTCCAATTATGGGTTATATTTTTCTGTACTAATGAAGAAATAGCAACATTTTACGTAACTTTACTTATGCCATTCTTCCATGAGGGGTGATGATAAATTAATTTCATTAATTAATTAAATTGGACATTTAAATTTTCGTATGCCTCTGTAAGAGGTGCATCATAGCTGTGTTAAATAAGTTTGTACATTAACATGCTACGACCTGTGATGACGAATAAATATTATATATTCTTAGGTACAGAAGCAGGAAAACATTAAAAAAATATCGATAGCAATCTACATAACAAATTTAATTTTAATGAATCAAAACAATTTTTAACTAACAGTGGAACAAAGTAATGAACGTTAATAAAGCAAGCTAATTAAGGTAATCGAACCAATCGTCGGTCCACTCGGGATACGTTGAGCACGATGTTGCTTCGAGGAATGCCGCCAAAAGAGTGAGTCAGGCGGTTGTCATTCGATCCTTTATATACCCACGCCAGTTGTTTACCAAAACAACTGGCTTCTACGCCAATACGGCCTCTCCTGACTCAGCGTCGTCCTCGACTGCACCCGTGTCAAGAAGATCTTCAATGGCCTCCGGAGCCATTAGATCCGTGACCGTCACGTTGGAAGTCGTCTCATCATCACTCGCGACATCAGGTGCTCGTGTTGGAGACGTCATGTCATGCGATGAAGTACCGGCCTCAGGGACATTTGGTGTAACCAGTGGTGCCCCATGGGGTTCTGGTGCTGAGGAAGAACCAACGTCCGTAACTTCTAACTCGTTATCTGAAATATGAAGTCTGTGATTTCTTTGCACATTCTCCTACTTTATGCCTATCACTTTCACACTAGTAGTTCACACATTTCGTTCCTCAACTCTCAGTAAAGTTCTACGTTTAAGGTAACAGACTGTCATTTCTCCAGAAGCTCACATCATTCATCTATTCATCCACTCCATACACCTATGAGACGTCTCACCTACAAATTTAGTGTGCACACCATAGTTACCTAACACGAACAGAGGTAACTCCGTATCGCATTACCATTTGGAAAGATAGGAACCGCGGCGCCTACTTTCCAACAACCACGACCGCAGCCTTGGTACGATACATCTAGCGTCAGCCGCAGCGAGACACTCAAACAGAATGTATCGAATGTGGAACCGCAGCTCCACACAACTAACCACATTGCACTGACCGCAGCCAGACAAAGCGAATCCATGTCGTCGTCGTCGGGGGAGAACCGCAGCTCTTGCCCCGTCAATGGTAGTAACCTTGCCTTGCTGTTACAGTTCTATTGTGATTCGTATTGTCATGGAAGCTGATAGTGTCCGTCAGGTAAGTATGTCAATGTGCAGTCATGTAATTCGGGAATTCAGGATAAATTATAACATTAAGGCCTTTATGAAATTGAGAGAAGGGATATGAGTAGCAGGAAATGACAATCAGAATCACAACTTTTGTTTTACAGCAACAAAGACAATTATACACTCACTTTCAAAGAAAACAGCGCACGACTCAGGGCACCATTCTCCTCGCCAAGGCACCATATATTCAGCCGCCGCTTGAGTTGTCTTCCCGTATGACCCGCTCAACAACTTTAGCTCATAACGGCCGCTCCGCAGAGCCTTTTGTACTCGGTATGGGCCCCGCATCCCTGGATCAAGTTTCCCCGTCGACTGAGAGTATTTAATGACAAATACGAAGTCACCGACCTGAAACACACGAGCTGGGCGGCGCTTCTCATTAGCGCTGGCATCTTGCTGAGTGAGATTGCGCTGCAATAACTCACTAGCCCTTGTTCTGCACAATTCACGCCACGCCGCACGATTAGGCCGCGTGTTATCGACAGCAACATCACGAATCAGGCTCCTGATAACCGGCGTAGCACCGTCTATCCCGACAAGCAAATTTAAAGGGGAAACCTGTGTCGTTTTCTGTTTTGTTATATTCAAAACCAGCTGCAGCCGCCATATGGACTCCGACCATTGCGCATTCTTGTTGGTAGCTTGGATGCGAATTAGATTAAGAAGCGTTCTGACATATCGTTCGACTTGGCCGTTGGAGTGATGCATCTCGGGCGTAATATAGTGAACATCACAACCCATCTCGTTGATCCAGGTAACAAAGCTGTTTGCTTCGAACATACGTCCACGATCAGCTACTAACAACTTCGGAACGCCAAACAAGGAAATTGCATTGGATACAGCCCGCTTAAGCTCCTCAGCATCTTGCCGGCTCAAAGGATATAGGAGTGAATACTTTGTAAATGCATCCACCATAACAAGCACAAATTTGTAGCCGTTAGATACTGGCAGGGGACCCAACGCGTCGACATGTATTGTATCAAAAGGAGCATCGGGTTTTTGCCACGAAGTGATGTGTTGATGAGGAGCTCGTGGCACACGTTTGCGAGATATACACGTAAGACAATGGCCGACGTACTTGGCCACAAATTGTCGCAAGCCGGGGAACCAAAAGTGCTTTAGAATTAGATCCAAAGTCTTTTCGACACCTACATGCCCGTGCTCATCATGGAATATGCGTAAGAGACTCAATCTATGACCTTTAGGAATGTAACACAGCAGTTTTGACTCTTCTCCTACTGGTGAATAGCGATAGTAAAGTAAATCGTTCTGATAAACGTAACGACGAGGATCGAGTTGACCATTCTCCAGTTGTTCGATGAGTCCTTGAGTCTCACCGTCGGCAGCTTGCGTCATTTGAGCCCAATTACGAGGACGAACAATATTGTGGACTTCGGCAGTAGGGTTGCGGCTTAAGTAGTCAGCGTGAGACATTTGTGTGCCCTTTCGATATTCAATGTCGAACATGAAGTCTTGGAGGTATACCCACCAACGCGCGACTCTTGGAAGCAAGTCCTTTTTTCGCTCAGTAGCCTTTAGCGCGTTACAATCGGTAACAACTTTAAACTTGAGGCCTATCAAGTAATGCCGGAAGTGTTGCAGCGCCCTAACCACTGCCAAAGTCTCAAGTTCGTAGGAGTGGTACCTACTTTCCGCACCCTGCGTTGTCTTACTGAAGTACGCGACCACGCTCTTTTTGCCATCTTTCTGAGTCTGTAGCAGCACCGCACCATAGCCAATACTACTAGCGTCCGTGTGGACCTCGGTCGACAGTTCAGGGTCGAATATAGAAAGTACCGGTTCAGTAGTAAGTCGAGTTATTATTTCTTGACGCACCCCCTCTTGCTCTTGACCCCAGTGAAAAGGGACATCTTTTTTTGTGAGTCGCGATATGCAGGCGGTTTTAGACGCATACCCCTCTATATATCGTCTGAAATAGCCCGCTAGACCTAAAAATTGTCTCACCTGCTTGACATTTTTTGGATGCGTAGAATTAATTAAAGCCTCAACTTTGCGGTGGCTCGGCTTTACCTGACCATGACCGACTACCCTACCTAAATACTCGACTTCCTTACTTAGGAATGAACACTTGCGCAAATTAATCGAGAATCCCGCTTCAGTGAGAGTTAAGAGAACTTGTTTCAACAATTCGATTCCCTCTCCAACAGTTAAACTCAACAGGAGCACGTCATCAACATAAACCAGGACAGAACCGGCCTCGATAAAATTGCGCAGTGTTTTATTGATGATACGCTGGTAAACGATCGGGGAGTTTGTCAATCCGAAGGGCATCTTAACAAATTCGTAATGCCCCTCTGGTGTAACAAATCCCGTCTTGTGAATCGATTCCTCTTCAATCGGGATCTGGTAGAACCCAGTCGCCATATCAAGACTTGAGAAATAATGAAATTTACCAAGGCGATCGATATGATCGTCTATGAGTGGCATGGGGTACCGGTCCCGAACTGTGAGTCTATTCAACGCCCGATAATCCACGCACATTCGATCCGATCCGTCCTTCTTCTTCACAAGGATGATCGGGCTCGAATACTGAGACTGCGATTCCCTGATGATGCCCTTATCTTTTAAGTCCTTAATAATTTCACGTACCTTAAGCTTTTCTTGGTGCGAAAGCTTATACGGGCGATAAGCAACCGGCGTTTCATCGGTCAAATTGATATGCATCTTACCAGTCTTTACCGTGGTTGATGCGGTACCGGATATTAGAAAGTCCGAATGCTCGTAAAGTACAGCTAACAGGGATTCGCGTTCAGCGCCCTGAAGGGGCGTGTTAATAGTAATTTGTTCATTAATTAAGTTACCGACTAATTTAGGGCTATCAGTAGTACGCGTTAGGTATTGCCTATCCTTGGTGCGTACGTAAGTAACACCCTCGCGATTCAAAATGTCTGTACCGATGATTATCGGAGTGTTCATGCATGACGCCGGTACCACTACGAAATCCGCTTCGATCGAAATCTCACTAAATTCTATTGTAAGAGTAACGTAACTGTCCGGCACTATTTCCTGATTACCTATCCCTTTTAATGTGCAATTGACAGGTTTCAGTTGGCAGGGGAAATACTTGAGTACATCAGATGAAATTAAAGAGACATTAAGTGCCCCACTGTCGATAAGCACATCAATAGGGATGCCCTGAATAACAGCTGTAGTAAGGTCGGAATTTTTCTCTAAAGTATTTGGCGTTTCCGAACACAAGTTAACCTTGCGTTTGTTGCGAGGTTCGGACCTATCTTTCGCAAAACAAGATTGTTCCGAATGACCTGACTTTTTGCAGAATGAGCAGATATTAGGATTGCCTTTAGATTCCTTACTACCATTCGAATCTGCATTAGCATCAAATTTCGGCTTCTTATTGCATTGATAACTTTTATGCCCAAGCTGGCCGCAAATAAAGCATTTAACGCGCGAAAATGAAGACGATTCGCCGCTAATCGGTCGCTTTTTAGCCGATGACATACGCGCATCTTGCCTATTACGGCCAGGTTTGACATAAAGGGACATAAACGAAACTAAGTTTTCGGAAGTCAAGTCCGCGTTCGCCGCGGCAGCCCTAATTTGCGGATCCGTAATACCCCTAATAATAATGAGAATCATAAGTTCTTCACTAAGTCCCTTCACGATTCGAAGTCGCATCAGTGTTCGTCTAGCATACTCCGCGTAAGTAGTATACTTGTCCGAGTTGGTGCTCATCACATCATATAAAATATTTGCGTAATCGAGTTTACGCGGGCACAACAACCTGAATTCCCGCACAAAATTACACCACGAACGATCGTTAGACGTCCACTCGTTCAGCCAATTACGTGCATCGCCCTTAAGACAACCTGCGACCCGTGATAAACACTCATACTCATTCCAATTATTTGATAGCTTAGCGCGTTTTACCTCCTGGCACCAGGCATCAATGTCATGGATTGATGGGTCAAAATTTGAAACGAAGTAATTGTCGGTACGACCACCTCGTAATGATTTTAAAGCGTTGACTAAATCTTGAGTGGAGGTAGACTGCGCTGGCTCATTATTGGATGTAGGTGGTAAAGTCGCAATATTTAATTCGGGACGTTTTTCGTTCAAGTCTACCGTACTCGCAATGGTTGCGCAATTATCGGCACTATTTACGTTAGTTAACTCGTGATGTGGACTATTGAGCTTAGGCGTAGATATCTCAGGGCGCGGAATTACGACCGATCGCAAACTGTTATTACAGTTCTCACTTACGGGTTCGTTAAGAGTCATAGCAGAACCACGTACGGCGAGGTTGTTATTCGCGCCGTTACTTTCTAATGCACTAATTCGTGACAGAATCGAATTTAAAGTCGAATCTAAGCGATCAAAAATCTCCGTTCGCGGAGGAGTGCAATTACGTACACGGCTCCGTCTCCTACGAGCTCCATCGCGTCGACGAGTCCCACTCCGCGACCTTCGATTACGATCACGATCGTAATCGGACATAATCAACAAAAACAAATATAAAAATCACACGATAATTGAGTACTTTATTCCACTCGAAAGTATTGCAGACAGCAAGCGGTTTTATTGCCAGAAGGGCTTGAGTTCTATCCCACTTCTGATCTTAGGTACAGAAGCAGGAAAACATTAAAAAAATATCGATAGCAATCTACATAACAAATTTAATTTTAATGAATCAAAACAATTTTTAACTAACAGTGGAACAAAGTAATGAACGTTAATAAAGCAAGCTAATTAAGGTAATCGAACCAATCGTCGGTCCACTCGGGATACGTTGAGCACGATGTTGCTTCGAGGAATGCCGCCAAAAGAGTGAGTCAGGCGGTTGTCATTCGATCCTTTATATACCCACGCCAGTTGTTTACCAAAACAACTGGCTTCTACGCCAATAATATTATATTGATTGAATCATTGCTAGACTTGAGCATTTGTATTCGGGTGCATTCGGAAATCCGAAGGTTGTCGATATTGTGACGTTACACATATTATTTTGCATGTTCGTTTTTAGCTCATTTTCGCTAACTTGACGTCATTTTACTATTATTATTAAAATTGACATTGTGTTCGTTTTCAAAGAAAAATATAAAAAAATATAGAAAATATTTACTTTCCAAAATAAAAAGCTATTACTCTCCAACTTTGTCGAGAGCCTTCCGGCAAAGTGAACCGCGGTAGCGCTCAAGTGAATACAATCTGCCATCCTCGTGCGCCGTCTCCCGTGGCAGACGGTAAAAAAACAAACTTCACGAGGCATAGGCAAGTTTTCAAGAGGGAATATGTTTTGCATAATCTTGTGGTGGGCACTGTAGAGCTTTTGTACGGTATACTGATTTCTTTAAACACGATTTTACAGACACGATTAATGAATGGTCTTTTTCTTTTTTTAACACACACATTTATAGCCCTGCACTAAACCCTGTATTGCGGGTGCCATAGACACGTACCTACATAGACAACCACAAATTACTCTTACTCTGTGTGGCAGGTTAGCATAGTAATCATTCTGCTACGGAGACAGTTAAAAATCAAATTAAAAGTTTATTTATTTTATAGGTACGCGACACTACAGTAGATAAATTGTGAACAAATTTTGTAAAACGTTGTATAAAAGGTAAAATGTTGTCAACTTATATCTCAGGGTGACGGGCACAGTGGCATTGACCCTAAAATATTAACGATTCAAAGCTCTGAGTGGCATTGCAACTGTTATGGATAGGCGTGTCGCTTACCACCAGTTGGATGACTTGTTCTGTCCGTCACTTGCTATTAGAAAAAAAAGCAATAATTATACAATAATTATCAATTATTCCAAAAAAAAGTCCTAACTAAGTTTATTTGTTTTATCGAAAACTAGAAAGTTTCAGCTGTTCCATATTTATTTCATAGTTAAAAATTTTTTGTTGTTTAAAAATAATTACTTTATATTATGCTCTTTAGGCTCTTCTGTAGTATTTTCCAAATGCATGTTAGCCGTTTTATCTTTTCAGTGTCGTTTCAATTATCACAGAGAGATTGGTCAGACAAAATTTCCACCTGCTATTAACTACAGTATTATTCACTATTCGACATTCACTCATCGCCAGAACGCTTATATCGGTGAGCCATACATCCGCATAGACCGACCATTTTCGTGTAATTCGCAGGTGCGTTATGACGGCACGGGATCTGTTTCGCCAGTCAATTTCAATGAAGCTTTCATTACATCGCACCATTTTTAAACTAGCAAATTTCTTTATATAGAATTGAAAAATAGTACGAGTGAATCACATTCGGAAAAATGCTTTATTGGCCGATTGCTTCGATTAAATATACTGGTATAACATTGTCCTGGCGTCAAGTTTTTTTTAATAATATCAATTGACAAGACGAACAAGTCATGCGTCTGATGGTAAGCTGTCCATAACAGTTGCAGTGCGACTCAGAGCTTTAAATCGCAAAGATCTGAGGGGCACTGCTACGCCCGTCACCCTGAGACATTAGTTGACAAGTCCCATGTGCCTGGTAATATCAGGGAACTTTACTTGTATTGGTGTATACCACTTTAGTTATTTAGCAAGTAGTTCTAAAATTTGATATGATTCACTCTAATATAGATCTGAAAATTTTAATTGCAGCGTCGTAATACATTAGTGCAATTTTGTACATGTCTTGAACGATTTTTATAAATGGATGGAAAGGGTGATACAGTTTCATGACATCCTGAAATGAAAAGGGATATCTAAAAAAAGTGTATTGTGAAATGAATTTTAAAGCTTAGACTGAGGCGTTAAGTTCCAATAACAAAGTTTTTATTATAATGGAACTACAAAGTGCAATTGTGTAATTCCACGACAATAAAACTTTGTTATGAGAAACTTACTTTGGAGTTTCATGACAATAAATACTTTGATATGGGTTCTAAGCACCGGTGTCGCCTTTCAGCTAACTATGTTTTCTTTAGTAGTAACTAAATCTAATGGCGCTGCTGAAATGCTTCCATCTCACAACTAAACATTACTGTAAAGCAGCATGTATCATAAACACTCGTCAAGTTTTTTTTTTTCATATTTGTACTGTATCAAAGACGTGATGCTTTTGACCTACATTTTGTTTTTGACAGCATGATATATATATTTAATGAGATTTTTTGTGGTGTTATTTCACAAAAAAATCTCTTTAAATACATTTGATCCAAAAGCGACATCTGCGTCAGTTGTGATAGTTGCAAAGGTATCGACTGAGGTGAGAAGGTTATTAAAAATCTCTTACTAGATCACTAGCGGCGACGAATGCCGAAAGTCAGTACAAAGATCTATAAAGAAAACACATAGGAGAATTACGACGGCGCGGCAACTGTACCCGTGGATCAGATGGTTAGAACAATGCTACGGTGCAGCATGGACGTGTGGGTCCCACCGGGTCGACGAAAAAGTTTTTCTGTGTGTACTATCTTTGTATTCATAATCATAACAAAGTATGTAAGTACTTAGTACTACTTAACAAATATACTTAGGAAATCAAACTATTTTTCCGGATTTAAATCGCGTATGTTTGTTTTTTCGAACAAACCGAGTTTTAATTTATTCTAATTTCTAGCATTAATTAATTACTAATAAATTGAACTTAACAAAAATTCATTCTATAAAATAATTTGTAAAACTTAATTTAGCGTAAATTGGGATGTTTTCTTTGTAAAATGAAAATAAGGTTTAATTAATAACTTTTGTAATTATAGTGAAAAAATAGGGTGGTTTGCATTAATATCAGAGAGGTTGATGACTGTACCACCTCAGTCAATCGTGACCATGGGACCTGTAAAGGGTCCGAAACGTCGGTTTGTTTGAAAAATTAAATACACGCGATTTAAATCCGGAATAATCTCAGTACAGAGTACTAAAAACACCGACCTCAAAAGTACGTGAAAATACGTCTATTTGCCAAGTTTTATTGAAATATACCCTAGTTCGCCACTATACAGGACTTGACACAGGAGATAATAAAATCGGTTCTCACTACTCAAAGTATATTGAGAGAGGAAAACGCCTTGAATTGGAGAATAGAAAAATCAACCATTAAAATAATTGCTTCTTATAATAAAATTTAGGCGCTATTTGTAAAAATGAATCTTCATGCGTGCACAGCCACCCTTAGAGCTGGATGATTTTCTTCAAAATGAAATGGGTCCACTATGGAGGTACCCCCTCTTTCCAACAAAAAAAAAAAAAAAGAATCATGAAAATCGGTTCACAAATACCGGAGTTATCGCGTAACATACAAAAAAAAAGAAAAAAACATAGACTCGAATTGAGAACCTCCTCCTTTCTTAAAGTCGGTTAAAAATAAGTCCATTGCTAATCCAGAGACGCGGGATAAAATAACTAGATAAATGAATTTAGCACCTTTATCATCAGGTTATTACCAAGATTACGCGTAACACTACATCCACCCAAACGCGAACATTAAACGACAGTCTAGTTTACGTAAGTGCCACCATGATGTCATGGCGGTCAGGGTCGCTCGGTTACATATCTCGATCGCTGCACAACATTGATACCTATCCTTTATAATTATTGTACAAATTACGTCATGGTGCCCTGGTCTTTGATACTAGTCCGATTGAGGGTCAAATTCTGATCAAACAAATAAAAATATTTGATCAAATCATGAATTATTAATTCGTGTATTAATAAAATTAATTGTACCTAAATGGAAGAAACTCCCGCTAAATGTAGGGAAAAAACTGCTGTAGTAGCAGTAGAGCTCATTGTGGAAGAGTTCGTCCAGGGAAGTACTGTACCTACTTCTTCCACCAAGTAGTAAAGTGAGCAGTGCACACCAATCTCAAGTTCAGGCTCCCCTATATTGTTTCCATCTGCACTTTTCTCATTTCAATGACCATGCTTAAAACATCAATCGATATAGTTACATTTCCACATCAAAGCATCAATATCTTCTCATCCGTAAATCATCGTAAGGTCAGGAAATGTTTCACTCGAGTGTACCTCACGATGACTCAGTCTGGCTGAAAGCCAATCGTTTTAGTCTAAATTTTGGTATATCAGATTTAATTGAGGTTTATTATAAAGTAACTTGCGAACAGAAACTTTTGAATTCATTTAATGTTCAAACAAAGTGTAATAAATCGATAGAACGTGTTGCTAAGTGAATTGCAAACATTTACGCAATTACTTAGTCCATATTTCTCACTCTCGCTGTGTAAAAAAAATATTCTCACGTTATATTGCGGGAAAGCACTTATACCTAAGATCAGATTCACAGTCTATGCACGTTATGAATAGAGTAGGTATTTCATTGCTTGGTTTGAATTTACTACAGCGACGTGATTGGTTTATCCCAATATCTTAGTAGAGAGCTCTTCGTGAAAGATTTCGCCCAGGAATGTACTGCCACTTTATCTATTTCTGTTGCCAAACAGTGATGTGAGGATTACTGCGTTTCGGTTTTGAAGGGTGAAGGAGCTGGTGAAATTAGAAGCACATGAGACTTTTCAACTTATATCTCATGGTGACGGTCTCTCAGATCTTTGCGATTTAAGGCCCTGAGCGGCACTGCAAATCAGTCGCTTCTCTTTTGTTCTCTCTATTGGAGCCAAGAGATTAATTAGATTAAATTTCCTACTGCAATGGACTGCAGTATCATTCACTATTCGGCGTTTATTTATCAGGATACTGCCATAAATCGGCATAGACCATTCAGGCATCATCACGGCATGGCATCCGGTACATTCACCAGCAAATTTCAATGTAGCTTTCATTACGTTGTAACATCTCTAAACTAGCGATTTCTCTGTTGTCTATACAAAAACATACAAATTTCTCGAATAATTGAGAGCAATCAAACGCTCGTTTGGTTTCTCCATTGTCGTGACGGAAGCGAATGATATGCGCCTCGTATTTGCCGCTGCGGGTAGTATTTATATAATTATGATTTGTTAGCATTCACAAGACGACTGGATTGTTGAAAAAGTTGAAGTTCCTGTTAGTGTTGAGATTCCTCGTGCCATAATGTGCTATGTATTTACCAGAAATTTCTGAATCATGATCTGTTTTTTTTGTCACAATTCTAATGCATTTGCATTTCGGTAACTTCCGAGAGATTGGCACCTATAGTTTTATTGTCCCCTAAAAAGTGTCAATTACGCTGTTTTGGCTTTACAATAAAATTGAAACTCTATAAGATATTGAAAAACTGATTGAAGGGGGTTGTAAATCCCGTTTCACTGATCCCAAATATGTTAGTAACTCAATTAAGTTAGTTATATCAGGAGAGTAGAGTTTATAGTCTTAATTTTTTTTAATCTAATGATTTAACGTACGGTTGTTATAATTTGTCAGAAGCACTATACATTCTGATTCCTATAGTGTCACTATCTGTCTTGTCTCCATTAGAGCCTTGCCAGTAACCGGCGTCAATTGCTTGAATTAAGGCCGCCCGGCGCCGAGGTCACCCATTCGGAATCCTTACATCATTGTCCATTGGGTGACTTACTGAGTCTATTTCGTACGATAATTGGTGAGTAAAATCTCGACATTATAATTGTTATACCTAAACGGTGTCAAGTATGTTTAGCAAGACCTGCATTTTAAGCTTGAACTTAATCGCAAATTTCTCTCCGACAGATAATACGGGCGTTCCGTTGTCGATTATCTGTTGGTTATTTGTTTTTGTGTATTAAAGAAATAGAGATTGTATTAAACGTATCGCTGCTTATTAAAAATAGTGGCCCAAACTAAAATACTTAATTTTTATGTATTTTTTCATAGCTATCTTCAGAATGAGCTAAATTTTATTGTTACCGACACACCGAGTCTTTCCTTAGACAATCACATGACAACATTGAACCGGGAAAAGATTTGTCAGCTTTGAAGAATTAGGTGTTTCTGAAATACCTCACTGTTTAGCTGTCGATATGTTTCAGAAGTGATAGTCTTGTTTGGATCTAATGAGAAACCTTGTACTCTCAACGCAAACATTCATAACACAATAAAAACGACAATAACTTAAATTAGCGACCCCAAGTAGCAAGGCAACAAGGCTATTCCTGTACTTGACCACCCACCCATGATGTAACGTATCCTGAATCTTGAGCGACCTCGGCGCTTACAGACTCTAATTGGAACAAATTGATCACCAACGGGAAATACAAATCAAACAAATCGGGCCAGCTCCAAAAAAAAGATATTATGCTAGCATAGGTTAGATAAGAACCATGTCGCCAGCACGTACATCGAATGCTTTGGCGGCGCCATCTTTTTAGGGTCTATAACAAAACGAATTTTACATGAAGTTGTCTTCGAGTGAAATGTGTCAAAGTAGTGTAGTGTAACTTGTGGGTAGAATCTTTTTTATTTATGTACAATTTTTTAAAATGTGTTCGCCCAAGAAAACAGAAGACACAAAACTAAGTATTCAGCTAGTGTTAATTACTTCCTTGAAGGGTCCCGTGATACACACAAACATGAGTTAAGTACAGATCAAGACTGCGCCATCTTCTTTTCGAATCCAGATTACTGTTGAAGAAGATATTGCAAAGTAAATACATATCGAAGTAAGATCACAATACTCCCTTATACATATTGACATTTCATTAGCGTAGTAAACTATGAACTATGATCTAGTAGACTCTTAGGAGTCTACTAGAGAGAGAGAGAGAGAACCTAAGTTCACCACTATCACCACTATCATCATTATCAACCACAGTTCGACTTCTTCGCTGGTCACCGTTCGGTTGTTGCTTCATTCCATGTCGTCAGCGCAAATGTCCAACAGTTTCAAAATATATTCAAAATATAAATTTTCCTTGCTGCAATTGTATGGCATATGAAAAACCTCTTACTACAAATCATCTATTCAAAGATTTCCTACAACAAACTATGTACAGTTATAAAACAGTGAAGTTCTCACGTCGCCGCTTGATTTACACACCATTGTCCTTTCAGTCATCGCAGCACCTGTTGCGGCCCATTGTCTATGAAGGGCGCCCCTCAGGGTTTCAAGGCGCCGTTCATTCGGGTGCAGTGCATTGTTTGGTTAGATTTCTTTACGGGTTTTTTCTTTACATTAGCCGATTTAACCAGAAATTGTAACTTAAATACGTTAGGACCTCGCTTACGTGAAAGGTGGATGATGGTATCCTAATTAAGTTTAGGCTAATCTTAATTAGGATGTCATCAATGTGTTTAAACACAATCAATGTGGTCATGCTGTTTTTGAATTATAAGTGTTGGTTACCTTTAAATCACTTTTATTGTAGTGTGTGGTTATCTGTTTAGAATAGACGCCATACCCCCTATTATTTACATATATTCTCAGTTTTCCTGAAGAAGAAACACCTATAGAATGAAAAATTTTACACTTTTTATGTATTTCCGAACAATATGTACCACTGATAGTATCCTTAAAAGGTACTATAGCACTTATTCTCGTTGTTTTCAGGAAGTAAAGGTCACGCGGCACCATGCCGGAGAGCGTGGCCAAGGAAAGTAAAGAGGACACGCGGTCCGGCAAGTTGGCCTCACCGCGCCGCCGCCCTATCACCGGCAACCTCGTCCGGATCAAGGTCGAACTGCTCGACGGGTCATATTTGGACTTTGAAGCTGATGTTAGTATCTCATATGTCTAGAAATAGATTCGAACACATCCTGCCCTTATCCTTGGGCCTATCAACCACAATTATACGAATATGCAAGCCGTGCTTGCTATTTCTCGACTGTTTACAATTCCGTGTTCACTCTATGTCGGATAGGTCACTTTCCTTTCTATACATTAATTGTAAATATATAAAGTTTACATAAAAACAATCGACACGCTAAAAACAAGGCTTAATTTGTATGTCATCCTCAGTCGTGTTTTCAATGTTGTAGAATGCGATCTTAAGATATGATGCCATCTGTTGATTGGTGTGGTATAATCTCTGTCACAGATTTAATAAGTAACTCTTTGAATATTCTTCAATCCGTATGGGTTGACTAAATACATCTAACATCCTTTCTGAGGGAATAATCATAACCAGTTACAGTGTCCTAATTTTTATTTCTTTGGAATTGCAGAGAAAAATCCGCGGTCATGAGCTGTTGGGCAAAGTTTGCGACAGCTTGAACCTCGTGGAAAAGGATTATTTCGGGTTGCTGTACGAGGACCGCGGCGATCCGCGTTGCTGGATCGACCTCGAGAAGCGCGTCACCAAGTTGCTCAAACGTGAGTGTAATTTTTTTAGTCAGGTCTAACCAGATGAAGGAACATCACCGACAGCATTGCCCATCATTTTCCAGGTGTCCTTGTTATGTGAATATATATGAAAATTCTTAATATAGCAGAATGCCTTGAGACTCGAAAGTTAGTAGTATAGCGTGAGCAGAAATTTCCAGAGATATTTTTAAAGAACGGATCTATGTTCTGTCATATTAAATTATCCGTGGTATATTTTCCAGACGACCCATGGGAGGTACGGTTCGCGGTGAAGTTTTACCCACCAGAGCCGGCGCAACTGCAGGAGGAGCTCACCAGGTACCAGCTTGTACTCGCCATACGCAAAGATCTGCTGGAAGGTAAATATCTCTTGGAATTCTGAGATTCTTTGTCCTGAAGTGATAGACGAGGTATTTTATAGCCCGATTGAAAACCTCTAATAATGACAATGATATCGTTCTGTCCTTTATCAACACTATGTGCTTTTAATTTATCAGGCCGCCTGCCCTGCTCCACGGTGACACACGCTCTCCTGGCCAGCTACCTGCTGCAGTCGGAGTTGGGTGACTATGAGGAGTCGGAGGTAGGCGCGGGGCTGTGCAAGCAGCTCAAGCTGGTGCCCCCCGCCTCCTGCACGCCGGAACTCGAGGAGAAGGTCCTTGAACTGCATAAGACGCATAGGTGAGTTCTACTGTTATTTAACACTGGTAACGCCAGAAGGGAAGGTCCGCACAGTCGTGTTTTTTCGAATTGTCGAATGACGTACAGTTCGCCTTCTTAATTATCAATTGTTTTAATTGTAAAGGAAAACATAGCGTCGACTCGTTGTGGGAGAGAGACATGTCTCCTACTTAATATTGGGGTTGGAAACTCGATTTTTAACTATGATTGAGTTGGTGTAACCTGTTTTTTATATATACTAAATAAATGTTTTTATTTTTTTATTAACCTATTGTGTCCCTCTACTGAGCAAGGGGCTCCCCCAAAACCTTCCACAGCTTCATGTCTTTGGCGATTTCCAACCACTTTTACTCAAAGCCAACATTTAAAATGTTAAAAAATTCTACTTCAAAAAGTTTTCGAAGTTGTGTCGCATTGGTGGCATAAACTCTCCTCTTCGAAGCGGGCAGTGAGGCAGCAAAACTGCTGTTTTAACTCCTTGTGAAAGAGTTCGTCCAGGGAAGTACTGTCACCTTAACTATTTCCGCCGCCGAGCAGTAATGTCAGCATTACTGTTTTCCGGTTTTGAAGGGTACGAATACAGGCACATGGGACTTGTCAACTTATGTCTCAGGGTGAAGAGCGCAGTGGCAGTGCCCCTCTTAATGGTACCTGCAACTGTTATGGACAGGCGTGTAGCTTACCATCAGGCGCACGACTTGTTCGTCCCGTCACTTGATATTATAAAAAAAAATTTAGGTAATATATCATTATATCGTACATAATACTGTGATTTTCAATTCCTCGTTTTCCATTAATCAACAAGTTCTTTTTCCAGAGGTCAAACCCCAGCAGAAGCAGAACTTAACTATCTGGAGAACGCAAAGAAGTTGGCCATGTACGGAGTGGACTTCCACCCCGCCAAGGACTCCGAAGATGTGGACATCACACTTGGCGTTTGCTCCTCTGGCATATTGGTGCATAGGGAAAAGTAAGTATTACAAAGACTGCTATTTATTATTACTGCTATGGCAATTTGATCATAGTATACCTGTCTACGTTCTCGACGTTGAAAAAAAAAATCTGTCATGTCAAGATCTTTTTTTTTAATATTATTGTTTATTGCACATTACAGAATACATAACGGGATTACGTACACAAAAAACAAAATTATGTAAAACAATATTAATAACATTAAACTATTATAAACTAGATAAATACATATTTCAAACTACAATACCTATAAAATGGATGGTACAGTAGATAAATAATGCTCCTCAACTCTGAATTTAAAAGTAGCTAATGATGTAATAGGAAGTGCGTTTCAAAGTCTGACCGCATGAACAATGAAGGACTGAGAATAAAAACCGGAATTGAAGGAAGGAAAAGATAACTGAGACCAACGAGAGGGCGACAGGATTTTCTAAAACAAACTCGTTGTGCTAAGTAGGACTTTGTTCTTTCCAATGTTACTTAATGAGACAAAGCGAAATTATTTTTTTTAATTAATAGAGTGTTGAAGAGATACGATTTAAGAAAACTCTTAGTACATATTTCTCTGTATACAGAAATTTCAAGATAGTATTAATAGAAGTCATTTTGACTGTTATGAATTTAATTTTGATACCTGCTGTCTAAATTTATGTAGTATTTGAAGAGCAGGCACGCTTGAATGACGGACGGTAAAAGTTTTTGAAGTAACGCAGACGTCCAAATTGCTTGAGTTGTTTATTTTTTTAATAGACTAAAGTAACAGGATAATTTATAATAATGTGCGGATGTATGTTGCAAATGCGAATGCTTAGAGTTTTATAATAATAATAACGCACACTTTCAACATAGCCCCGCACTAGGAAAACCCTGTGTCGCGGGTGCCATGGACACACACATAGACAATCACAAATCACACTCAAACTCACTAGAGAAATAAATGTAGGCCACACAAACATTTATTTCTCCCGGCATGGAACTAAGCCCGCAATTTTTTTGTCGGATTTTTTGTCCGCAATTTGGTCATGATATCGTGCTCACACTCACTTATAAAAGTATATAATATTATGCCATTTGTTTATATTATATAATAATTTACCACATTATTATAATTTAATTTACATTTATTACTTATTAAGAATACATATTGCCATTTCCTGTACTATTTGTACACCTGACACTGTTAGTTTAATTCAATTAGGTTTCACAAAATTATCTTGATCTGTATATGTACACTATTGTGTACTTATGACTCGCTGTTATATAATTATTTCTCATTATTTTGTAAACTGACGCTCCCTTTTTGAAGAGTAGTATTAAATATGTAATTGTACTTGTATGGAATTTGTAATGTTGAGAGAAATAAACTAAGCTAAAACTGTTTCGGCAATCTTCTCTTATTCGTCTTCTCTATATAACCGAACTTAACGTTGTTGTCAGTAACGGAAAGTTGACATGTGGAAGGCTACGGTTTCTGCCTACCCTGATGGTATATATTTATTTGTGTGACGCCTAGCATCGTTTTATTTTCCCAGACTCCGCATCAATCGCTTCGCGTGGCCGAAGATCTTGAAGATCAGCTACAAGCGTCACAATTTCTACGTGAAACTGCGTCCGGGCGAGTTCGAGCAATTCGAGTCCACGGTCGGGTTCAAGTTGGCTAATCACCGAGCTGCGAAAAAGTTATGGAAGACCTGTGTCGAACATCACACATTCTTCAGGTATAAACTGAACATTCTTACAAATCTCCATAATGACATACCGGGAAATTAAAAACCTGGACAATAATAATGGAAATATTTTATCAATTAGGAACATTCTTTTCCCGAGTTCTGTAAGTCATGCTAGGATACAAAATTTTTCTTTTTAATATATAACGTACAGAATTTGTTTCTGGGTTTTTTATGTTTTGACGTAAATAATTCATTTTTGACAAAATTGTGACATTCATTACTACTATAATGGATTACTAATTAATAAACTAGAGTCGACACTATCTCAGCTCGATTTAAAATTTTTCCTGTACTGAATCGGTTGTATCGCGCCGGCCGAGAGACAGGGATTTATTTCAGAATTTATTTTTTTTACAAACGAAATCAGACTCATTTCAAAAATGTATACCGTATGCTATGTGTTCTAATTAATTCAATTGGTATAAAGAAAAAAATCATTGGTACATGTAAAGTACTTATTGAATACAGCGGTTTTTTTGTAAAATTTCGAGGTAAGTTTGTGTTCTTTTTCTATTGAGGAAATTTTTAGAAATTATGTTTTCACACCGTATACTAATTAGTGTATATCCTCTATTTTACTATATATTTTTTCCAAAGTGATTTATTCAACACTTTCACTGTTATGCGAAATCAACCAAAGCCATTTGAGGTAGTATAGACTCTTAAACCTTTTGATATTGAGTGTGACATTTAACTTATTAGTGGAAAATTTAAAATATTCCATTGTTATTAAATGGTCCAAAAACATTCCTGTGTCGTACATACTTGAGAAATATATGATTAATGTTGATCAAGTTGTGTAATACATGGTAGCATGTCGTTTTTATTTAATATTTATTCATACACTTGCTACAAATACCAGTGAGGTATTGTTTGGAACTACAATATAAAAATTTTGTAAACAGTCTATCCTGTTTAGACCACTTGACCGCAGGTCTCCTTCAAGGGGCACTACCTTAGTGCTATCTTTTTTGTTTTATAATATTAAGTGACGGGACGAACATGTCGTGCGCCCGATGGCAAGCGACTCGCCAACCCATAACAGTTACAGTGTCACTCAGAGATTTAAATCGCAAAGATCACTGCTCCCGTCATCCCGAGACATAAGTTGACAAGTCCCGTGTGCCTGTAATTTCACCGGCACTCTTACTCTTCAAAACCGGAACACAGGAACGCTGACATTGCTGCTTGGCGGGCGAAATAGGTAAGGTGGCAGTACTAACTCTTGCACACGGAGCTCTACTGCTGTCTCCGACGCGTGGCTGGTGCCTTCACAATTAGAGGGAGCTACAACTTGCGGACGTTCGCAGGCTGATGTCGCCCTCGCCGGCGCAGCGCAGCGGGCTGTTCCCGCGCCTGGGCTCGCGCTTCCGCTACTCGGGGCGCACGCACTACGAGTCGCGCGCCGCGCCGCCCACGCGCGCGCCGCCGCTCTTCTCGCGCACGCTCAGCCACCGCAAGCTCTCCTCGCGCTCCATGGACGGTCAGTACCACTCGTTCGTTCGCTCATCCATTCACCCATTCATTCAATAACTCGTTCATTCATTCATTCATGCATGCATTAATTCATTCACTCGTTCGTTAGTTCATTCGTTCATTCATTCATTCATTCTCATTAGTTCGTTCGTTCATTCATTCATTCATTCATTCATTCATTCATTCATTCATTCGTTCATTCATTTATTAAATAATATCCATTTGGAAATATTGAAATAAGTATAAGTTTATGCAGTGGTAATAAAATGTTTGATGTTTACACCAAGAGCCACAGAAAGCGAATAACAGATAAAAAAGGAATTATACAATATTGAGACATATACACTAAAATAATTATAAAATCGACCACGATGTTTAGAGTACGTTCACACGACGAACAAATCGTGCGCCTGATGGTAAGCGACACACCATCCCATAACAGTTGCAATGCCACTCAGATCTTTAAATCGCAAAGATCCCGAAGACTGCCACTGCACCTGTCACCCTGAGACATAAGTTGATAAGTCCCATATGCCTATAAATTCGCAAAACATAGTAAAGCTCACATTACTGCGTGTCGGCAGAAATAAGTAAGTTGGCCGTACTTCACTGCTCTACTGCTACTAAATATTTGAGGTCCTAACTGAGTTTTTTACTTATTGTGTGTTCAATATAAGAATATTGCATATTGCCAACAAATTTACGTTTGTGTGAACCGAGGAGCCAATGAAAACTATTGTAAAATTCTTCAAACATTGCTTTATGACCTCTTGGTAAGACTATTTAAAACCATCCTTACAAAACCTACGTTCTTAAATATAATTAATTTACTATATTGTGGACCCTTGTATTGCGGTAAATAGGCAACTACGAACAATGCGACAAATTCAATGGCCCGAAAATTTTGTAGTTGTTGTGATACAATTGTATTTTTAGTATTTATTATTATATGTATTTTATCACACCTACGGAAAGCTAGAAAAATCGTTTCAATTTAGTAAATAAAAAAGTCCATTGCTTTGTACAAATTGACGTGAGACGGCGGGGCCACTGGCCGAGCTGGCAACTTGTCGGTGCTCCTGAATTTAAAAAATCGTTACCGTATGGCCGTATGATAAAAATACCGCTTAATTCACTGTTTCGCTGCATGGTTATATACTGCTATTTACGAGCATGTGTGATAAAAATTCATTACACAGCTAAATATTAACATCAGGCTCGTGACTTGAGACTTCGAATCATTTCAAACTTTGGAATCAACTCCATATTCCGCGTACATGACACGTAGCACTGAATCCCGGTATAAACAAGTGCCGTCATTGACCCATATCGAGAAAAGCACAAACACTGGCACATTTCCCAAATAAACCGGTATGGGTCAGGTACATCATTTTACTCGCACGACACTCACACTATTCACACATTTCTCTCACAAAGTGACTTGGTGTTTTTGTTGTATAACGTTCCAAAAATACCCAAATGAAACGTTCATGTATTTTATTCTTTTATTTAGAAAATACACAATATGGTTCAACGCCATCTAGCGGCAACTTAAATAAACTACATGGATAGTTGTTTATATTACTTTCTATATTTATTACCTCTAAGGCTGCTAACAGACATAGACATATTTTCATTAGCATAATACAACAACACAGAAAACAGTTTTGTATGTACAAATAATTATTTTGCAATTAAAATTAAAGTAAACATATAAAATAAATAGTCTGGTATGGTCTGTGTTGCAGCGTCATGCCAACACGGGACTTAAAAGCATGTACTGCAGTAACATACTCTCGACTCCAGCAATAAACGCAAAATATATAAATACTGCTAAATATTACATTGACTATTATTATAATTAATAAGTAAATAAACATATGTAAAAGTGTGGTAAGACAAATAATGATAATATCAAAATTCCTACATGCATGCATATAAAATCTTTTACCTCGAAAATGCAGTCATGGCCGCCCGCGGGCAAATCGGCTTGGTATGATAATAGTTTTTAATTTTAAAAGAGTAGACTGATCGTTATCCGAGACCGCGATTTCACGCATTAACTTCAAACATGCAGTCAATCTGTTAGCAACCTAATATTTCGGTCTAAGGACTTGAATCCAAGGTAATATCATAAATAAAGAATTTAAAAAAAGAAGTTGACAGAAAACAAAATAATCTCAGTACAGAGTACTAAAAAAATCGACCTTAAACGTGGGTGGAATTTACATCTATTTGCCAAATTATATTATTAAACCGGATTCATCCCCTAATTTGCCACTATTATTAGGTGGATATTTTCTTCAAATTTAGATGGGACTATAAGTGAGGTATCCTCTTTCCAACAAAAAAAGAATCATCAAAATCGTTTTTCAAATGCCGATACAAAAAAAATACAATCGAATTTAGAACCTCCTCCTTTTTTTGATGTCGGTAAAAATGCAGACTAATCGTGAACCTTTTTGAAGACAATTAGAAAATTAAAACCAGATTTACGCTTGACTACAACCGCACTTATAAGTGCCGATGTATTTGTCTGAAAAACTCCTATTCACTCTAGCCTTCAATAGCGAAGACCTGTGGTTTTCGGGAAATATAACTGATTAGTGTCCGATATAATTAAATTAATTCCAATAATAATAATAATAACGCACACACTCAACATACTCAATAAGTTTGCTATCAACTCGCAATTATAGTTTGTTGAAACTTTCTTTATTTATTGGAAATTCTTTCCAAGAACAGAACGAATCAATGAGCAATGTCGGTGTCTGATTCTCCTAATAAAAGCATGGCGTCATCAACTGACATCTTCAAAAATACATATCGACGTACAGTCTGACACACAGTGACACATTAGCTCGTCTCGGATGTTATACTACGGAATGTCAAACATGTGACGTTCACACGTTTTGTTATTTATGACGTAACGCACAGATTGGGCGGCACACTCATGCGCCTAATTGTCACCTTGCCAGATAACTGCAATTAGGGTAGGTTTGTGCAATAACGCTGACAAAAAAAATTGTCTTGTGAAGTTTTTTTAAAACAGCATCCAAATTTAATTTGTTATTAATAGCAGTGTTATTTTTTATTGACTTAGTTTAGATTATCGACTCGAAAATGATGCGTATGTTGTCATGTGATGTATATTGAATTTCAAAATTTGTCATTCACGATCATTGACTTACAAATAAATGGACGACGGGTCTAATACAAAAACCACGAAAAAAATGTCCCAAGTCAACCTATTCGAAATTTAAATTGTTATGTCATCGCAGTATCGCGCTGTCCGTAGAACAAATGAAGACTAAAGCGGAGTGTCGCGCTCTGTATACGATTTTAGCGCCTTACAAGTGCGCACACTTTTTAGCGCGGACCCGACGTCCATATAATTGTAAGTCAATGTTCACGATGTTTAAAACTATTGTGAAACAAAAACTTTACACTAAAGTTATATTATTTACGTGTTCGAGTATTCAATAATATTTCACAATAATATCTCGAACAGTTTATCCGAGAATACCTGAAAAGTCACTTAATTTTATAAAGCTGCTATAATTAGTTGTAGGATAAGATTTTAATAAACCAATTGACCTTCAGTTATCTAGTTTTTATTCCCAAAATTAGATAATGTACTCAAATGGAGATTTGTATTCAAATTAGCTTTAGGATTCTCACGGATTCGAGGAAAACGTTAATCATCACATTTACAAACAATTTTACGGTAACAATCTCACGATAAGTAAACATAATTACCACTGTAAAAACAATATTAAGTTGTTTATTAATTATGTTTCTTCTTTAAACAAAAAGTATAAATTGTAGGTCACTCAATAACAGCTAGCTTTTTTAATTGCCGTAATTTATTTTTTTATTATAAATCATTATTATTGTTGGGATATTGTCTTTATTAGTGTAGTAGGGGTTGGAATTTTTTTTATTACTAAAAAATAAGTGCGATGGAAAGTGACGATGAGATCGAGAATGTAGCATACACACTTAAATAATGCTTACTTACTCTCGCCTTGAAAACGTCCAAGTTATACCGTTTAGGGAACCAGTCAGCACGCAGGGAAGTCCACTCCATAACCGTTCGCCAAATAAATGTGGAAGCGAAACGTTTCGTGCGAATCCTTGGAAAATCCACAACATAGGGGTGGAACGTCGGCCTCCCATATGATGAAAATGATTTCTTTTGCGTTCGCCATTCCTTTTAAATTGAAAAGTCGACGGTTCAGATCCCTATGACTTACTTTTATTTCAAAGTTACGTAATCTTTGTGACGTTTAGTAGCTCACCTCTCGTTAATGCTGAAGGAAACATCGTGAAGAAACTTGCACGTCGAAGACGATTCATAACCCTTGGAAAACGTGAAGTTGTGGCGGCTTAACAATATAACGCTCACACACTCAGTGCCCCGCACTAGAGACACCCAAACTCACGAGATAAATAAATGTAGGCCATACAAATATTTCTCCCATCCCGGGAATTGAACCCGGGACACCTGCGTGGCAATCCAGAATGGTAACCGTTCGGCAACGGTGGCAGTTAAAGATGTATAGTGGTTTGTTGATCATGTTGAGATAATCGTATAAATCTTTAATTTGAAACAATTTAAAAATCTTCTTACTCATGACTGCATTACATCATCCAACCATACCTGCAGTAAAGTATGATACAAGCGGTATGAATATTTTTGCGCGTCGATCACCTATGTTTAGCAACAGTGTGATACTCTGACTCAATATGTTTATCAATGGTTGTTTCTGAGAATGATTTAACATTTACTTTTTAATAAATAAATGTAACAAGTTTGGTCATAAACGACCGAAACTTCTTGAATGCTATTTGCATCAAACGCGGGACATCAAAGCGCTCAGAAGCCTCATGAGACGGAATCACATGAGTTTAATAACCTAACCTGAGTACAGAGTACTAAAAAAAACGACCTCAAAATTCAGTTGTCCCCTAGTTTACCACCCTTGGAGGTCGATTATTTTCTTCAAATTTAAACCACTTCTGAAGACAGTCTTTCCAACAAAAAAGGAATCATCAAAATCGGTTCAAAGATGGCGGAGTTGTAGCGTGTTGGGAAGAGGGCACCTCCGTATTGGGTCTATTTAAATTTGAAGAAATATTCCACCTCTAAGAGCGGCAAACTAGGTGATGAATCCGGTTTCGCCCGCTTTCCTTTAACCGATTTTCAATATAACTTAGCAAATAGATGTAATTCCACGAATTTAAGAGGTCGGATTTTTAATATGAAAGTTATAATTATGTTTCTGAAACTACTTGATTCTTTCAGTAAATTCAAAAAATGACGATTATTAAGGTCAAGTAACGTCACTTATTCTGCCATCCTTGTCATTAACTATACTCCGTCCAACCATCTATTGAACTTTTGACATATACATCCTCCGAAGTAATTATTGACATACAATTGTAAACAAAAAAGTACAATACTTCCTGAACTTTTTATTTTTTAATTTTAGTGAAGCGACGTGCTCTTTAGCTCCGACATTATGCCAACAGATTATGTAATGAAGATTATTGAAGTTGGTAAATATCGGTACCTGTCCATTGACCAAATAAATGGACATCGGGGTCTAATACAAAAACCACGAAAAAAATGTCCGAAGTTAACCTATACAAACGTAGTGACATGTAACGAAATATAAAAAACTAAAACATTTAATTTAAATTGTAACGTCATTGCAGTACTGCCTAATTTTGTAGGTGTATGTGTATATGTAGGTGGTAGGTAGGTACCTGTCTAATGACTTATAATGAAATGAAATAAATCATAAATCTTTATAATAAAGTCTTATTGTTAACTAATAATGAATCGTCAGATTCTTCTCCGTATGAACGGGAATCCTCATTAACATTAATTATTAATTCTTGAGTACAGAAATTGTCAAACGCAATATCACGAGTCAGATAATATCTTCTTTTTTTGAACCCGCTCACATTCACGATTATATAAATAAAATCTTCTTCATAAATAAAATCGATTGTTATAAGAAATCGAATCTAAAACGCATTAGGATTCCTCTAATTAATTAGAATTCGAGCTGTCAAAAGTTAAATAAATGGTTAAACGGAGTATAACTTGGTAACTTTCAAGATATAGGGTCCTAAAGTTTTCTTTTTCTTTGAAAAAAAATGTCAATTACACGCTAATTTGGCTTAACGATAAAACGGAAACTGAATAAGATATTAAAAAAGGGGTCGTAGATCTCGTGTCGCTGATCCCGAATGTGTAAATAACTAAATTTAGGTAAAAATGTCGATTACGTCAGTTATGATAAGGAGGGTATAGTGTTAGCTATATGTATTCACCACCGCGTGTTATTAAAATAAAGCACTAAACAGAAATAAGGCAGTCGACTCACGGATCTGCTCTCGTCAACATTGAACACAACAGTGTTTCGCATGCGCTAGACGGTTTTAGCTTTACCGACGCGTGGTGTGATTTTTAATTTTGTGTTATTGTGAATTTGCATATGAACATTTATATAAATTATCTCATGGGTAAGAAAATAGCTGAACAAAATTACAAAAAACCGGCAATGTAACAATAAATATTTTTTTAAACTGAAGTGATTGAAAAATTAAAAAGTAACTACTTCTGTGGCCGGACGGTTATCACGCCGGACTGCTACGAAGGTCCCAGACTCGATTCCCGAGCCAGGAGAAATATAATAGTGGTTGCCTATGTGTGTGTCCATGGCACCCGCGACACAGGGTTTCCCTAGCGCGGGGCTATGTTGAGTGTGTGCGTTATTATAAAAAGAAAAAATATATAAAAGAACAACATTAATTTTAGAGAAATATTAAAATGTTTGGTACACAATTATCCACCCATTAGACGTCCCACTGCTGGGCACTGATCTACTCTCAGGCGAGGGCTTAGATCATAGTTGTTAACCTTCTTCAACGTGCAAGTTTCATCACGATGTCTGCCTTCAATTTTCCGCTCATGGTAAAACGAAATTTCGCACATAAATTCCTGAAGAGCGAGAGACCATTAAAATACAACGGTTTTTTTTTATTAACTGGTTATTTGTCTCGACACATTAGTAAATTAATGTAAACAACATTAAACATAGAGTTTAGTAGCAGACAATAGTGGTAGGAGATAAAAAGGTTTGCAGCTCAGCAAGATGGCGTAGTGCTTATCGCAGTGCCTCTAAGACAGGTATCATTCGGATTGCCATTCGCAGTTATATAACTATCAGGATTCTAACTCCGTTATTTCTCAAATTATTTGCAGTGAACCTTATTTTCTTGCCTGTGGTTTAAATACAAAATAAAACGTGCTAATATTTTTTCATACAATACTTGTAGTGCTATTTGTTTTGTGAAGTGCGTCGTGTTTTCGTGGATCGGTGATAATGGTGTTCAGCGATTGTTGGAGACGTACGTATTATTGTTTTTAAATTATCTTTCGGAATGAATAATATTGTTTTTCAAACGAACCAACGTTATGGGCCCTTTATAGATATAGATATTATTTATTTAAAAATATTATACGTAAAAACAATCACTAACATTTTAATTAAACCATAGTTTCCCAAAGTGGTCCTTACCGCCACTCTGTGGGCGCTGAAGAGTCCTAGGGGGCGGTAGGGTCTTCGTAAGCATTTGGGGAGCGTTAATGCTGTTTTTTAAAAAGTTTGGGAACCTATGCATTAAACGGATATTTGCTATCCAAGTACGTCGTTGTATAGGATTTGATTAAGTTCTTTTACACTATTATTTATTTAATTCAGGCCACAATGTACAATACACCCTTGTGCAGCAGCTAAGGAACCTTATTGCTAAATAGTATTTTTAACTACAGAGCGTTTTAAAGAGAATGAGGCTCTAAATTAGGCATTGAAAATCAATCTTAAGGTTAAAATAATACTATGTTAAATAAAAAACAAACGAAAGTTTTTGTAAAAACATCTAAATTTCAATATAAGGTTTTTTATTTCTCATCTTTTTTTTTATAACACCAAGTGACGGGACGAACGAGTCGTGCGCCTGGTCTTAATAACAGGTACAGTGCCATTCAGAGCTTTAAATCGCTAACACCTTAGTTTTCTTACTGCGCCGGACACCCTGAGACATAAGTTGACAAGTCCCATGTGCCTGTAATTTCATCAGCACCCTTATCCTTCAAAACCGGAATGTAGTAATGTTCACATTAACTGCTTGGCGGCAGAAATAGGTAAGGTGGCAGTACTACCCTGGGCGGATCTCTTTTACTGCTACTAGAACCATCTACTGGTATAATGTTCCGTAGGATTGTTTAAGCCGTGCTAAAATCAATAGGCATTTTTTAAATAAACGCTTACCGGTCACATTGTCGTTTAACATCAGGTGATATCGCGGACAAGTACGCGTTTTTTTTCCATAACAGAACAAAAAAGTTTTTTATTTCGTTACGTATTCGCAATTTCGCAACAAGCAAAAATGTAAGTGAAAATGAATGATATATTTTGGCTTGGATAAACTACACACTTCGGCACATTTACCGAAACAAAAAAAAAGTGAGAATAACGTTTATTATATTTAAATAAATCAATGTGTAGCTATCGACGATCGAGCGAATTTGCGTAGAGCTGCACCATCGAGTATATAACCAAAAGTAGAGACGAAACGTCATTTAGTTTACATGAAAACTATTCTGCCAAATCATCACGGTGACAACTGCGCTCTGCTTGGCCAGCCCGAATTCGAAACAATTGAAGGGTGTCATCAATTGTTTCACTTCAAATCGACCAGTTTACCTTAACCTTTGCTATAATATATGGACGAAAATTGAAAAATTACTTATTTAATATTTAATTACCGATGAAATGTGATTTCGTTTGTTTTGTAATTAGATATTTAGCTGTTTTTCCCACACCACCGAAAGGAACAGCCCCTCATTGTTAGAGATATTATCTTTATTACAATAAATATAGAATATTTTTGAAATATAGAGACGTACACACAGGTCAGTTGTTGGCGCTGTACTATTTCAGTTTTTTAATTTGTGATTTCAGCGCAAAAATATTTAAAAGTGATATAAAGCCCATTTACCTGATGAGTTTCCAGGGATGGATGGCCCTTATTTCGTCTTTATTTCTGGTTATACACTCGATGAGTTTCACGTACAGACGTAGAGTTTTAGTCTACACTTGTTGTAAACTCTGACCTAGTAGCTTAACGTTATATGCATAGTACCTATGCAGTAGATAAAGTATAAGTATTTAAGTTGTTCTCCCAACCATGGACATGCAAAAACATGAAATTAGCACCAGCCGTAAACGACCTTATCTACGAGAAGTATTTGTCACAACATTGCTAAAACGTGATTTGGTACTATGTGCTGTTTTGCATATAGGGTCATCTTATTACAAATGGCAAAGTAAAATGCACTGTATGTGCCTTGCCGAAGGGTCTATATAACACAATTCTCTTCGAGCTTGCTTACTTTATTTCCATTTCATGGAAAATGCACTTGCACATCGGTTTCCCTTCGTAATTATTATTCAGCCACTGCGCATGTACATTTAATTTTCGTACATGCGAAATAAAGGCGTTATGATTTTCCTTTTGCTGACAAAAAAACAGATAGTTACTGCCACACTTCTCATCATATTAATTGTCATTAACTTATTATACGTTCCATTACCAGCCACGGGTTTCCCCTTAAAAGAGGATTTAGGTCATAGCCCGACACGTAGGTACAATGAGTTCGTCCAAGGAAGTACTGCCACCTACCAAGTACCTATTTCTGCCGCCAAGCAGTAATGTGAGCACTACTGCTTTCCGGTTTGGAAGGGTTTAAGGGTGCTGGTGAAATTACAGGCACATGGGACTTGTCAATTTATGTCTAAGGGTGACGAGCGCAGTGGCAGTGCCCCTAATATCTTTGCGATTTAAAGCTTTGAGTGCCTCTGCAACTGTTATGGATAGGCGTGTCGCTTACCAACAGGCGCACGAATTGTTCGTCCCGTCACTTGGTATTAAAAGGTAAAATTTTTTTAAATGTTGTGAAGTCCCATGTTCCTGCATTTTCATCAACAACATTACCCTTCAAAAACGCAGTATTGTTCATGTTGTTGCTTGGCGGCAGTGGTACTTCTTCTTACATAAACTCTGTATTGCAATTACAGACATTGTAGAGTACTTGGCATCTTTGCAAATAGTATACCTGCATAGTAAAAACATTTTTCCGATATCTATGGTGATCCTGTCGTTCTCATTTTATTTTTCCTGGGCCCGTATACTATACACGGGTTTTTGCTAAAACTTGTGATAACTCCCAGCAGATAGGTGTATAAAATGTATGGCTCTAATGAAAAGGGATACAAGGTCAAAAAGTAAGACTTAATATCATATTAACGGTTTTTCGCGTCTCCTTGTAAAGTTGACTTTTTTTACTTGTACCCCTTTTCACTAGAGCCACAGAAGTATAGGTTGCACAATTGTGTACTAGCTGTGGTTGGAAACCACATTGAGGTGAAAGAAAATACGATGCGGAATAGATCAGTTGTTTCTCTCTAATCAGACGTACTTAAAATTTAGTTTGCGGCTCGTCGATACCGCTTCGCGCAAATGTCATCCTCGCTTTGACAAGTCGGATATACTTTGAAAATAAAAAACAAAAAGATCTGAAACCAAGAACAAATATTTAGAAAAATTGTTAAGGTCTAGTGGTTTGTTTCGTAGCTCAGTTGGGAGAGCGTCAGGCACTGTATGTTGAAGGCGCTGGTTGGTATTCAGCTGGATTGAAGGAATTTTTCCTAGTGTTCGACCGTTGTATTAATAAGTGGAGTAATTTCACAAAACAATAATTGAATATCGTGGTAGGTAAACCATCGTGATTTTCAATAAAAGTGATATTAAAAAAAATATCGCAAGTTTAGAATGTAGTTGCGCAGAAAAGGAGTTCGTGGGGTGAATTTGGAGTAATCGAACATTTTGTTTGTTTAAACTTTCGGCAGTTTCTATGAAAACTGTTTTCGTATATACAAAATATCAGCAGAATCAGTGCTTTCAATTTGATAAAATAAACACTTAACCCGTGCCGGCGCTTGCTTTTGGAGTACTTCCAACATTAACAACTTTTAAAGATTGTTGGTGCTCTAACGTAAACACGTTTCAATAAATACACAGTTTATATGAAAATTGCCTAACGCTTTAAAGCTAAAGACAAATTTGGTGGAATTTTCGCGCGTTCGCTTTTGCGGCATATTGGTCAGTAATAAAGTGTTTTTCTCTTTTTCCCGAATGTATTGAATGCAATTCCAGAATGTTTAGTAGCAGTAGAGCTCCTTGTGAAAGAGTTCGTCCACGGAAGTACTGCCACTTACATATTTCTACCGCCAAACAGTAATGTGTGTTTCGGTTTTGAAAGGTAAGGGTGTAGGCGAAACTACAGGCGTATGGGACTTGTTAACTTGTGTCCCAGATCTTTGCGATTTAAAGCTTTCCGTGGCACTGTAACTGTTATGGGCAGGCGTGTCGCTTAACACCAGTCGCACGACTTGCGCTTGTGTGAAGTTTTCGTCCGTCACTTGATGTCATAAAAAATGCAATTGGTTGTTGTCCAAAGCTAGAATGAATAGGCATTTTTTGGACAAACGCGTGCGTCAATTGTGTATCTAAAAAAAACATGGCGCTGGCGATGGCATGCCCATTTAATTCGTCATGATCGAGCGTAAGTGACAGCTACTTTATTAACCAACTTCAAGAAAAAGGAAATTCTCAATTCGACTGTGTTTTTTGGTATGTATGTATGTCTTTTTTGTTGGAAAGAGGGTACCTCAATTGGCCCCATTTAAATTTGAAGAAACTATTTGACCTCTAAGGGTGGCAAACTAGAGGATGAATCCGGTTTCGAGCACGAGAGATTTAAATGAAACTATCAAATAGATGTAATTCCACGAACTTTTGAGGTCTTTTTTTCTATAAAAAAGTTATAATATTTAATGTATTTATTGGAATGGTTATTTCCACCTAGCAATTTGGGGTGGGGGTAGATTTAACGTAGACAAGAAACTTATACAAAAATACTACAAACTATAAAACATCTGGAAATTAAAACAAATCTATTACCTTCTTATCAATCCACTCAAGTAGCACTGCTAGTCACAGGTCTGTGTTAACATGTATTCCGTTACACTCAACGTGGATTGGGTGAAATCTACGTATGTATATTATGATTATACACGGTTTCGGGAATAGTATCATCTATGACGTGCTGCTCAGCGCTCATAAAATTTCCTATTAATAATTCGGCAGTTTGCAGGTTTACTCGCGTTAAAGGTAGATGGATAAACATTTTATTCATCGGTTCTGTAGAAGCCTTTTTCGAAAGCACCATGTGATGACAACGTAATCACAGTACATTCACGATGTAATTGTTTTTGTGCTTAAAAACATACATATTTACGAGCGATGCACAGGCGGAGGCCGACTGTTACCGAAACCGCAACGAGAAATCCGCGAGTAAAAAGTGTTACAAATGACGAAGTGTTTTGTTCCCGACTGTAAGACTTTTTATTGGATAATGAATTCTACAGTGTAGAGGAATTTCTTTTAAAGAAATTGTAATTAAATTTTTAATTTGAAATTATTTAAATTTTTATTTGTGTTTTTGTAGTTATTTACCTTAATGACGATCATGTTATCCCTTGACTTTATATTTCGAATTGTGATATTATGAAATTGATAATATGGAAGTAATGATTCTATTCTATTCCCTAACATGACACAAATACTGATTACAGATTAAATAGAAAAGGAAAAATAAAAACATTTTTGTCATAGCAGTGAAAGAGCGCTAACACATAATGAGTTTCCTAAGGCGCAGCTTTTCAGTTAGAAGCAACGAGATGGACTAAATGTAGAAGTTATTTGTAAGCAAAAATATACGAATCAATACCACGAGTTAAATTGTTCATTGAAATAATTAATACAATAAAGTGTAAATAGTGCATCTAAAATAACCTATTCGATATTTAAGTGAATGTTAAAATGCTAAGTTAGACCGTAGTAGTAGTAGTAGTTCGTGTAGACGCGCTTTAAATTTTATAATTTTTTATTCAACAACGATAACGATAATAATGACGTAATAATTATAAAATTAACCAAAACCAATTAACGCAATTTCGGTTCCCAAATAGGTTTTTTTTATGATACCTAGTGAATGGACGACCAAGTTGTACGCCTGATGGTAAGCGACACACCTGTTTATAGCAGTTGCAGTGCCACTTAGAGGTTTAAATCGCAAAGATTTCGAGATCACTGCCACTGCGCCCGTCTCCCTGATACATAAGGTGACATCATGTGGCTGTAATATTACCAGCACCTTTACCATTCAAAACCGGAACACAGTAATGCTCACATTACTGCTTGACGGCAGAAATAGGTCTTACCGGGAATAAAAGCCGGGACCTTTTCAGCTACCCGTTGGGCCAGCGAATTGTACTCAAGTAATTTGCATTGTTATTTTTTTATTTCAGCGCTTGCAGGCGAGAAGGATGAGTCGATGCCGGGAGATGCAGCAAAGCGGCACACCATGCCGCCACAGCCCGCGCCTAGACCCACCATCAAGGACAAGGTATTTATGCTGTGATAAAATAATATAATTAAAAAGGTATATAATAGAATCGTTTATTTAATATAGCCAATTTTGCAATATTACAATTTAAAATATCATGTCAATGGGATATTTTTGTAACTTCAATAAAGTGGCGAAATTTTCAAAGTAGGTTTTTTTGAGAAATATCTATATATACTTTTAAAAAAACCCGTAACCAATAAAAGCAATATATCGTTTTCTCAAATAAAATCATCTTTTAAAATATATTGTCAAAAAGGTGTCTAAATAAATAAAATTAATTTTCAATTAGTTCAAAAGACAACACTCTACACTGCTTAATTGATTACAGCTAAAGTCAAACTACTTATTGTTCTTACACTTTTAATTATACTTCTCTCTAATTATAATACCAAAAATGACTTTAAAGGTGTCTCGTGAAAAGAACGAACGAAATATCCTAGGAAATTTAAAAGAGTCTAGATTGTGCATTGGTAATTCCGAGCTATTTATTAGCAATCTATTGTAATGTCAGAACTTCCAGATATTATCCTTTAAATTTAGGAGTCAACGAATGAAAGAAGTCAAATAGTTATAATAATAATAATGTGCCTAACAACGACACCAATAATTGCCTCCGTGGCCGAACGGTTACCATGCTGACCGCCACACAGAGGTCCCTGGTTTGATTCCGGGCCGGGATAAATATTTGTATGGACTATATTTATTTCTCTCGCAGTTTGGGTGTAATTCGTGGTTGTCTACCTATATGTGTGTCCATGGCAAACGCGATACAGGGTTTCCCTAGTTCCTAGTCCCTATGAGTGTGGGCGTTATTTGTTTATTTGTTAACTTATACCAAACTATGGACCTGCTTTATATGGCGCCCCGCAAATGTGTGTCTTGTGTTGGATACAAGCAACCGGCGAAAGTGTCCGGCCGCTGTAACCGGTGACTATGTCTATCAATTGTATGAGAATTAGAATATTCACTTCTACTTGCCGGTTGCTTGTATCCAACACAAGATCCACGTTTAGTATCAGAGCAAAGAAATTCACACTCACCCAAAACCCCCGATGAGAACCAATTTACAAAAGTTCATATCCCAAATTGATGCTACTGGCAATCGAACCTGGACCTCCTCATCCAGCGCCCACAGTGTAAATAATGTCAAATTCAATAATAGAAACTTATCCCTTATTTTCAAAATTCATAGACATAATGAAATGTAATATTGTTCACTGCATGATTAGACATCATACTATGTTCCATTTATGTGATAAATATTATAAATTGACAAATTTGACCGTTTCCTTAGATATCATTTTTTAAGGTAGTCCCACACTCGAGCTGGTCAGAAAAATTTTGTGATTCCATTTTAATAAGTCGACTCCTCGCATTTTATCATAATTCGCTTTATTTTTATGTAGGTTTGTTGTTACTCCACAGTAAACATCGTCGGTGTCTTATAGAAAGGGCGGGCGTAAGCGATATTTCGAAAAAAAAAAAATATGGAAGCGTGTTTTAGAATTTAAACGACTGTTTTATTTATATTTACGCTCCGTTGTAAAACAAAATTTTGGTAAGTTTAAGTTTTAAAATGTAATTTAAAACGGAATGTAAATATTTTAAAACAGTCGTGAACATTAATATGTGCTCCCTGAAAATATCGCTTACGCTCTTTCTACAAAACACCGACGACGTAAATTGGCACTCCTACAATTTAGATTGCATAAAGTAGCCTCATCTTTCATAGGAAATTGCAAATAAAATACCAGGTGAAGTAATACAACTATCAGAGAAAAATTTAAAACTATATTAAAAAGGTGCTGTTAAGTAAGGACTACACAGGATTAGTTATTGTAGTTAGGATATAGGATTACAAGATGCATGAAATTCATCTCCAGCTTTCACTTGATGTATTGTAACACTTACCTATAAGAAATAACAGTACAGTGACAAAGTCTATGTGTAAAATATTTTTTAACAAAAGCAATATGATTATTGTTGTAATTAATTTGATGATTTCAAGTGTAATTTGCTTAACTATGAAAAAAATAATTTTTTTTGAGTTTCATTAAATTTTTTAAATTTTTTTAAAGCAATATTTTTTTATTAAAAAAAACAAACAACAGAAGTCACCCTTTATATAAACACAAAAGTAACAATTTAGTAAGGTAAAGGTAGTTTTTTTGGCAACAACCATAAATGGAACATAGTAACAGAGTTCACCGGTAAATAACACATTTAGTTTGTTGTTAATAAACTAGTTTAGTTAAATTGACTATTACTAAGTACTGTTGACTAATCAATCATTCATGTACATTTTGTTGAGCATGGTTCATTACGTCTGAGATAAACATAGTTAGTTAATAGTTTATGAATTAATCAAAAACAAATAAAGTTTTGAATGATATGAACAATGTATTGCCATTTATTTAGTAAGCACTTAGCTAAAAAAGTGGCAGTTAATTGAATGTCATTATTCCCGCCCGATAAGCGCGGCTATTGGAGGTCTGTGGTCTCGGTCTACATCACTAATAAAAGAGTATATGCCCGTGTATCGTTAGTGCTAAAAAGGACGATTTATTGTTAGTAGACGTACATTCCTTGGCACTCTTAATAAATAGATGTACTATTCTGGAACCGATCAAACTCTCCAAGCAATGTACATCTATACTCTTACCAATGAACGCCTACTACCAAGTGATACGGTTGGACCAAGCTGCGTTAGGGGCTATGAATTTTCTAAATATGAAGTCTATTTATGTATACCTTCGATATGTTAACTCATTGACTGTCGCACGCTGCCGGACAGCTGCGGCGCGTTTCGGGGGGCACCAGCGCCTCCTCCGCATCCTCCCTCGAGGGGGAGTACCTCGCGCCACCGGACAAGGTTCATACTCCCCTGACGCTCGTATAGGGTTATGTTTCATTGACTTGAAATTATAACACAGCATTTCTGTCATTAAAAGAAACAACCTTTTTTTGTATGAAATTTACATACAAACCTTCATCAGCGATTCCTTCGACTTGTTTACTGGAATTTTCTAACGTGATAGAACAGAGTTTCTTTCATTGATTTGGATGCTGTGGTTAGTTTTTGAGTTCTTAGAAAATAACCCTGTATATACATATAGTTTGGCTTATCTTATTCATATTTTGAACATTTTAAATAAGAAGACAATAGATACAAAGGGCAGTTTTTTTAATAAAATGGAACAGACGTTAACGGCTGACGTGGTCTAGTAAATTTTTATTCAGCCTTGATTATTCTCAAATATTAGCTTTTTGGAAACAGATTTATAAAAGTAGGAGTCGGCGCTTTGATGCTGACGTCACTTTGAAGGGAAACCATTTTAAAGCTGACTTTCGTTACTTTAAAGATGAAGTAAATAATTAAAAATACAAATCGTATCCTTACACAAATATAAACTATTCTTATTATAAGGACTTGTGCATTCTCATTACAATTTATCACAGTTCATTTTTTCTTTGGATGTAGAAATTAGAAGTAGTATTTTTGTTTAAGTCGCACATGAGTAATGTTTTCATAAGACACTCGTCAAAAGAGTCAGTAGAACAAGAACTATATGACGCCCTATTTATCACAACCTTGCTTGACCCGTAGAGCTTAATAGAGAGAGCTCGCTTGGGCGCTGGGAATTACAAGACTAATTCAGGTTTGTCACGCATATTTTGCAAAGTTTGACTAAAATTCATCAATGCGAAATCTCCTGTTAATCTTTGCGGGTTGTACAAAGACATGTCAGGTTAACAACGCAAGAGCATGATATATTATCGCAATGATGGTTATTAAAATAATCTAGGACATATATTGACTCTGATACTGGTTCTTGCAGAAGCCGCCCGCCGGGGCGGTGAAGGTGATGCCAACAGCACCCCCTACTGATAAGAAGGAAGAGAAAAAGGAGAAGGTTGTTGAGCAGAAGAAACCCGCTGAGAACGGTAAGTTGACACTATGATGATGACCATTTGTTGAAGCATAATATAGTATTTTCAAAGAAGGGTTAATAATTTATTGATAGTCAGCAAAGCGATTTAGAAATGAATTAGAAAATAAATAAGAATAGAATGTAATTGATTATGATGATAATTCTAATAAGACAGCGTTGTTAAGAGTCCACTCTGGAAAAACAAAATAATAGCGTTTACTATGTACTTTTTTGACTTTTGTTTATTTGGTTCTTTTCCAGGCACAGACACGTCCAGTGATCCTGGTGTCACAAACAATGTAGATACTACGCCTAGGAAATCTAAGGTATGTGATATGTTAAAATAACCTACTCTTTATTAATTCGCCAATATATTTATGTAATGAATCTCTTACTTTTTCGAACGGTAGAACCAAGGCATTTGAAAATGATCACGGAATGTCACTATAAGTAGATATAATGTATCATACAAATTTGTAAATATAATTATTAGAAAATGCTATAACCGAGGCATGCCTTGCATATTGCATTTTATATTCAGTTCGCTCAATGTTTTTCAGTATAAGTTGGTCATTAAACTTATACAAATATTCCTTGTCGCATTTATAATTTTTATTATTTTACTTTTAATTTTATTTTCTGTTTTTTCCTCATTCCTATCCCATCAGGCGGGAGGTTTTGGTTTATTCGGTGGCAAGAAATCACCTGAAAAGTCTCCAAAAGAAAAATCGCCTAAGGTCAAAGACAGATCACCAAAATCGCCTAAAGACAAAAAGATCAAAGATCCTAAAAGTAAAGTCGCCATGCTTGATTCATCTAACGAGAGTTCAAATCTCGATAGTTCATTAGAAAAAAGCCCTGTTAAAACCGACGAGAAACCAAGCTACACAAAGCCCTATGAATACACAGATACTGAAAAGAGTCCATCGCGCACCAAACCTATACTTCAAGGTGCATTCAGTTATGACAAAGAACCGATTTCGGATGAAAGACAGAAATATCATGATGCCAGTCAAAGTCCATCCACCAGAAAGGCAGGCCTTGCTTTCAATTACGCACCAGGCCAAGACAAAAAGTTAGTTGAAAGCGCTGAGAAACGAAAAACACCAGAAGATCCTAGCAAGCTTATTACACCAGGCATAGATTACGTGCAGTCAGCTGCTTTGAAGGAACAGGCTAAAGCGAACGTTATCGATCCTACACTTGCTTTACTAAACGCGGAGAGAGCAATGCATGAAACACCAGTTGGAGCTGCCGCACCCGTAGCTGTAGTAAAACCTGAAAACGAAGTACAAGTAGTCATAATTACCGGTAAATATAATCCCAAATCGAAGAAGCTCGACGATGCCAATGGAACTGTTCTAGTTACAAAAGGAACAATTAACAAAGGCAACGGCAAGATTCAAACTGAAAAGGAATTAATTAATACGAAGTCTGGACAAATCACGTACACAAATCCAGCTACAGGAAAAGAAGAAACCAAGAATGGTCACGTTGATAATAAAACGGGACATATTCTATTTAATTCAGGTGTAATTGATCCCAAAACGGGCAAAATTGACCCTACTTTAGCTCAACAGTATTGTTTTGTGGACAAAGCTGATGATAAGGTAGGTGCCAAACCTGGTAGAGAAGTCGACTTGGTCGTCATCACAGCCAAATATGACGGCAAACACAAGAAATTAGATGCCTCTCACGGACATGTTGACGTTTCAAAGGCAATTGTAGGACCCGATGGCAAAGTATCTTCAAACTTTGGCGTCATTGATCCTAGAAATGGTAGAATTGACTACATCGACCCAAAAACCGGGAAGCAGGAGCCTAAACAAGCCTATGTCGACCAGAAAACTGGTAACATTCTTATAACTACTGGAGTCACTGATCCAAAATCAGGAAAGGTCGATTCTTCTCTTGGCCAGCAATTCAGCATAGTTGAGAAAGATGCAACAAAAGCTAACAGAGAAGTCAGATTAGTAGTTGTTACAAGCAAATACGATGTGAAGAACAAGAAATTAGACCCGCACTTTGCTCATGTTGACGCAGTAAAAGGTGTTTTGAGTGGAACTGATGGCAAGATCTACACTGAGTACGGAGTTATTGACCCTAGGACTGGTGATATCCAAGTTACTGATCCTAAGACAGGAAAAACAGACGTCAAACATGCTCAAGTTGACGCTAAGACAGGTAACATCCTGCTTTCATCTGGAGTTGTAGATCCAAGGACAGACCAATTAGATACTACATTGGGACAACAGTACAGTATTGTCGATAAACCTATGAGTACATTTGCCGTCGTACCTGGAAAAGAAGTGCAAGTTGTTGCTATTACATCGAAATACGACACAAAGAACAAAAAATTAGATAACCCTAACGGTTTCATTGAAACTTCTCAAGCCATTATTAGTGACAAAGATGGCACAGTCCATACAAACTTTGGTATATTAGATCCGAACTCCGGAAAAATATATTTCACTGAGCCCAAAACCGGAAAGAGAGATTCCAAACAAACCACCATTGATCCTAAAACGGGCAGCTTTCTCATCACCTCTGGAGTTGTTGACCCCAAAACTGGAAAGACTGACTCTTCCCTTGCTCAGCAACTCACTGTGGTTGATAAGGATGCTCCTAAAGGAATCCCTGAAAGACATGTCAATCTGGTCATTGTCACAAGCAAATACGATCCTAAAAATAAGAAATTAGATCTCTCAAAGGCTCACGTTGACACAATTCCTGGAAAAATCGGTGTTGATGACAAAGTTCTTACCGATTACGGTGTTGTTGATCCAGCATCTGGTCAAATTATAATTACAGACCCTGTAACAGGTAAACAAGAGGTGAAGAAAGCCACTGTTGATCCTAAGACAGGAAACCTGTTACTTACTTCGGGTGTTGTAGATCCGCACACAGGACAGATCGATCCTAGCCTTGGACAGCAGATAAGTATTGTTAATAAACCTAAAGATAAGTTTGCCGCAGTGCCAGGTAAAGAAGTACAACTGGTTGTTATAACAAACAAATATGACTCTAAGAATAAGAGGTTAGATAATCCCAATGGCTATGTAGAGACCTCAAGAGGCGTCGTTGCTTCTGACGGAAAAGTTCACACGAACTTCGGTATTCTTGATCCGAAAACGGGTAAGTTTGAATGCATTGATCCTAAGACAGGGAAACAGGATATAAAGCAAGCTGTTGCTGACCCTAAAACTGGGCATTTCATTCTGACATCAGGCGTTGTTGATCCGAAGACCGGAAAGATAGATTCTTCTTTAGCACAGCAGCTAAGCATTGTTGATAAAGACGTAAAACCAGTTGAACGTGAAATTCATTTGGTTATTATTACAACTAAATATGACCCACGAACGAAAAAAATTGATCCGAGCCAAGCTCATGTCGATACTGTCAGTGGAACCATTGGACCTGATGGTAAGATCAGAACTGCAGTTGGAGTTGTTGATCCAGCAACAGGGGAAATCATTATTACAGATCCCAAGACGGGGAAACAGGAGGTCAAGAAAGCACAAGTCGATCCTTCTAACGGACATATGCTCATCACAAGTCAAGTTGTGGATCCAAACACTGGAAGAGTCGATCCAACTCTTGCTCAACAGTACAGTATTGTGAACAAAACCGTTACACCTATTGCTAAGCCAGTTAGTAAAGGCGAAGTTCGACTCGTTATTGTTACAAGCAAGTATGATCCAAAAACCAAAACTGTAGACGCCGGTTCTGGAACCATTGATGCTTCGAAAGGTTATGTTAGTGCTGAAGATGGAAAGATTCATACAGATTTCGGCATTATCGATCCTAAATCGGGTCAGATTCTATACAAAGACCCAGCAAGTGGAAAGCAAGAATTGAAGCAAGCGGAAATCGATCCAAAGACAGGAAATATTATTGTTACTACTGCAGTTGTTGACCCTAAAACAGGCAAAGTGGACCCCTCATTCGCCCAGCAACTTACTATTGTAGACAAAAACAACGTGTTGCCTAAAGTAGCGCCAATCACCCAGAGAGCTAGCGCGTCCCCAGCAAGACAGATCCCGTCCCCAGTAAAAACGCCTGCTTCCACCCCAATGCAAACTCCTTTACAATCGCCGGTACGTACTTCATCGCCAGTAATTGCTAGTTACGCGCAGAAAGCTTCGCCTATCACTGCCGTTCAAAGAGCGTCGCCTGTTAAGCCTACAACGGCTCCTCCCGAACCACCCAAGAGGAAGATTGTCAAAATCATGGTTGTGTTCACTAAACTCGACCCTAAGACGAAGAAACCCGATCTGTACACCGCTGAAGTGGAACATCTTACTGGCATTCTTGATCCTAACGGCCAGATTGAAACTAAGTATGGTGTAATAGATTCTAACAAAGGTACTATTGTCGTTACGGATGCCGCAGGACAGAAACAAACCAGGGATGGTACGGTTTTGCCTGAAACTGGTCAAATATTCATCCATTCAGGAGCAGTTGATCCTAAGACTGGCAAAACTGATCCTAATTTAGGAATGCTTTTGAGTGTTGCCAAACAAGATGATCCTGTTGTTGAAATTACAACTATTACTGGCCAAGTTGACCCTAGAACCGGAAAGGTTAATATTGAAACCGGTACGATAGAACACACTAAAGGCAAAGTCGACGCTGATACCGGACATATTTCAACGAAGTATGGCGTTATTGACCCTTCAAATGGAGTTATATTCGTTACCAACACATCTGGCGCACAAGACACCAAACCTGTCCATATTGATGAGAACAACGGCCAAATTACTGTCACTGGTGCGATCGATCCCAAAACTGGCAAATCTAATCCAACTTTAAGTCAGTTAATAGTTGTGGGAACTCACATTGACCCAGTAGTTGAAGTAACAACATTTGTCGGAAAAGTTGATGCAAAGAAGGGAGTTATTGAACCCAAACACTCTGTCATTGAAAGTACTACTGGTCAACTTAACCCTGAAACCAACAAAATTGATACTAAATATGGACAAATAGACCTAGTTAAGGGAACAGTCACATACAACGACCCAAAGACGGGAAAATTCGAGAGTAAAGAGGTTAAAGTTGATCCAGTCACTGGACAAGTTTTGCTTCGAAGTGGACAAGTCAACCCGAAATCTGGGAAACCTGACAAGGATGTCGGTAGATTAATTTGCTTGAGAATAATTCAGAATAAAGTCGATCCTGTATCTGGGAAGCAAATTGTTGCTAATGACCCCAGAAACGTTAAAGTTGATCCTAAAACCAACCAAATTTGGGTCGCTGGACCTAAAGATCCACAAACTGGCGAAACTTTGTTCACCGCTGGACAGATCGATCCAACTACTGGATACATTATAACAATCTACGGACGTTTGGATCCAAAGACTGGAACCATCGTACGAACTACAGACATTGACAAATCGCTCATAAAGGTTGATCCTGTTAACGGACAAGTCTATACAGCTACTGGCGATGTAGATGAGAACAATCAACCTCTCTACTCCGTATCTCAAGTCGACCCTGGCACCGGGGAAATCTACACCAAAGTGGGAAAAATTGATCCAAGAACAGGCAGGCTCGTTATTGTTAAGATTTTCATTATCACACAAAAGGACGATAAAGGACGCGTTAAAGAGGTTGATCCTAAAGAATGCACTATTGATGAAACTACGGGAAGAATCATTACAACAAAGACAGTTTACTTGTATCAAATTGTGGACCCCATCACCGGTGAAACGATTGACGTAGATCCTGATGACCCGAGACTGAAGGGTGCGAGAACAACTGTCACTCAGACAATGACGTTATCGGGCAAAATAGATCCTGTTACGGGCAGAATTAAGACAGAATACGGAGACATAGATCCTGACACGGGCGACATTGATCCAAGCACCGCGGTTAGAGATCCAGTTACCGGGCAGCTCATATTACATTATTCACAAATTGATCCTTCACATTTCGGCGATAAGAGTGGAAACTATACTATTGAGAAGGAAACCGAGGATCTTCCTGCCAATATTGACATTCAGACAGTAAACACTCATAAGTTTTCCACATTTGGAAAGGACGAGAGTCCTGCGCGAGGCGATGATCCTAAGAGTTTCACGGAGTACACGACCAGTGAACATATTAGACATCAGGGTTACGTGTCATCCTCTACCCCGAATTCCTCTAAAATCCCCATATCACAGCGCAGCAAGAAAACTCCCACACCTCCTGTAGTAGTCAAGACTACCACCAAGCAGCTACTGACGAAAAATGATGATGGTGTCACGCACAATGTCGAGCAGGAAGTCGAGAACTTAGGAACCGGTGAAGTGACATTCTCGACACACACAAATAAGGTTCGTTTGTTACTGTACATACGTTTTGAGTAACCTTAACAGGCAAGAGACGCCACCCAGATTTTTCCTTAATTTTGTTGTAATGTGTGGCTTCATTTAATTATTTTTCTCCAATTTTTACTTAAAGCTCAATGCTTCTGTAGATTCAATGTTTATTATGTTATCGTTCTAACAATATCATTCCTATGTCACTTTTATTATTCATAGCCACCTTTATATTCAGTCTTGATATTGGTAGAACAGTAGCTAGTATTCCCTGTAAATAGTTAAGCATGCTAGTCTAACCCCATTAGGCGGAAAGCCTGGAACCGATGGAAGGAAAGAGTCCATATGTGACCGCGAGAGCTGTTACCACGCGGACAGCTACTACACACCACGACCTTGACACGAAAGCCAAGACCCAGCAAATGGAGGAAAAAACTGTTGCTCACACATTGACGTCGTCAGCTACAAGACAAGAACAACGAGTTCTCACACAACAAGTGAAAACGACAGTGACAACAGGCGATCAGGTAACATTCAGACCTATTTAAATAGGACGCAAGAATATGCCAAAATGTTGCAATATCATGATCATTTAGCATGGCATCTAGTTTGATTTTTCCTTGTTTTCGGTTCTTTTATTGGTTCATTCCATTGGATTATTAATTCATTTTGTTTTCTATTACCTTTTTAAGTGACAGTTTTTTTTTAAATTCATGCGCTTCATGTCTTCTAGTAGAAGTGATTTAATATGATTTTCTTGCTTAGTTTTAAGAAAAAGCTGTCACCCATTTGCATGACTGATTGTGTTCTAATTTTCTTTTTTTTTTTTATTTTCTTTCCATTCCAAAATCGACATCAAAACTGGACATGAAATTATGGAACCACTTGTGCTTGAAACGCATGAAATGAAACTATATCCAACCATGAATTGGACAAATATTGGCAAACTTAAATTGAACTGTGGTTTTAATAAAACGACTGATGGTACATAACATTTTGGCCTCATCTATTCACCACACTATACCATTGACGCACGGCCAAAACCAAACATGGACGAAATGACACTTCAACATTATCATATGTATGACGTGTTAACCTGAGTTGAATTATAACCTGACCATCATTCGATCTATGTGATTATTTGGCAAATCCTTCGACCAAATATCTTCAAATCCAATTTATCACTTGGACAATCCTGGTCACTTGCCAAATAATTCTTTTGGTGTCAAACTTGATCCTATGGCTGACTTAATCACTGGAACTAAACTTGGTCATCATCTAACCATCACGGTGATCAGCTTACTAGACGCGGCTCAGAAAGTTCGCTGAGTAGTGGAGATTCTGGTACACCGATCGATTTCGAAGAAGGCGCCGGTGAAGGACATTATTATACGACGGTTAGTATGGCCTATGTTCTCTAAGATGATAGTTCAATTGTGATAAATATTGCATTTGTCGTAATTGTTATCAGTTAATAAAAAAAAGGGTTAGCCATAATGTAACGTCTATGAGTTTGGCCTTTGACTTTAGTAAAAGTATACTAACTTATAAACACGAAAAATAGCGTTCGTAATTATTCGTGATCTTTGAGATTACGCTATTGATGTTGTAATCCTTTGTATCTTCCCATGGCTTGTAAAAAGTACATTAAATAAACCAAAAATCAACGACAATGCTACATTATAATAATCTAGTTGAACTGTTATCGAAAACCAAGAGCGTTCTCCACCAAATAAGTTAGAGAAACAGTACACGAAGAGTGAGTAAAAATTACTAGGATATTCTATTACTTGTCGTTTCAATCGTGTTTGTGTTAGCATGCACTTTGCATTTTCGTAGCATGAAATTTGACTGGATCATCTTACGTGCCCTAGTATATTTTTCTTCTTTTTGCTGTAATGCCGATTTTGCATTTTATGAGCTTTGTATTTGAATCAGGTATGTACAAATTCGATTGCTATTGTTTTATTTATTTTAAAATGTCCATTAACTCTGAAAGGACTTTAATTAAACTAGTTATAATATCCATAAGGCGTCTGTTGAACCTTGGAAATCAAATCAATTACCAAGTCTAGGTCTTGTAAATGGTATCTAAGAAAACCACACGGCTATGCTCTGCTTTTATAAGCACGTTATAATTACAAAGTATAATAACATTGTGTAACAAAATTTAAAGCGTCTAAAAATATATTAACAAAGATGACTTTCCAGGAACCGGGCTCGTATCGCACGACAACAACGAGCACCGTCATGGGCAACGCGCCCTTCGGCACTATGGTCCATGGGGCTACTGCCAGAGTGAGTACATCCACAATTATTAGTCACGTCCATTCAAGAAAAAGGTCACATTCTATTCAGTAGGGCTAGCACGACAGGGCGCGACTTGCACGAGAGCGACATATAGAGCAAGATATTATTATTCTCTATGCGAAAATCCATCTAAAGTCTAAAGTAGCATCTTTCGGATTGAGAATACGGTAAGATCTGATCAGAGTAAGGGAATCAGTAGCAGTAGAGCTCCTTGTTAAAGAGTTCGTCCACGGAAGTACTGCCACCTTACCTATTTCTGCCGCCGAGCAGTAATGTCAGCATTATTGTGTTCCGGTTTTGAGGGGTAAGGGTGCTGGTGAAATTACAGGCACGTGAGACTTGTCAACTTATGTCTCAGGGTGACAAGCGCAGTGGCAATGCCCCTCTGATCTTTGCGATTTAAAGCCCTGAGTGGCACTGCAATTGTTATGGACAGGCGTGTTGCTTATCATCAGGCGCAAGACTTGTTCGTCCCGTCACTTGATATTATAAAAAAAAAGATATTTTGTGGGGTCGTAGTCATATTTTAGTCTTACATTGATAAAAGAAATCTGGGTTTGTAATTTATATTATTATAAGGTTTTGTAGCATCCTAACTTGCAATTGTTATTTCTCCAGACAAGCACAGGCCCGCAGCCGGAGGTAGTGCCCGAAGAGGGCGAAGCGCCGCCAGACGGCGAGGTGGTCTCCTCGCAGACTATCAGCTCCAAAACGCGCACTGTCGAGACTATCACGGTAGGATTGCCACGTTTTAATAGCATATAATATGCTTCTCAACCAGAATTGCATTCTTTATATTTATTTATGTAATTTAGGAGTCAGCGTACAATTCTCTATAGCAGCATCTACTTTCGGCTTTAGTTTCTAAGTTAACATTGCCAACATACATTTGTGAATGTTTGCAATGTAATACCTTTCACTAACGGTGACAGAAAACATAATGATTAAACCTGCAATACCTGGGGGCCTACTATGAGCTCTTAGAGCAATCCTATTTAAGCCTGTAAGTTGGATTGCCTGTCAAATTTATACTTTGACCTCACAAAAACAATTCACTGTCCATGCAGTTTACGTTCCCCATTCGGAAACCGTTCACCTTTTCTTTCATAGCGAAATCGTATCATGATGTGCCATTTGCCATGCAAATGGCGGTCTCATCTATAAAAATAAGCAATTCAAAAAAAGTTACTCCGTGGCTAACTTCTTTACATTTTGTTATATTTTAAGAAATTTCGTTTAAGTTTGATTATATTTTCAGCTTCATTTATTTGTTATCTTTATAAACTATATAGCCGATTGTCAATAAATAAACACTAGGTTTTTGAAAATTTTAGTTCAAGTTTCTAATCTTTAAAGTATTGTTGATAAATTATTGGCATGAATGTTATTGCACTTTTTAAATGGAATTTTAATAATTTTATTGACCGAAAATCGTAAAGCAACTTTTAAATAGTGCCAAGTTTGACTTTAATGCGACGTACGAATTCAAGATACGTTCCAATCATGTTATCAAATTACAAACTCACCTTATTAATTTCAATGATAATGACTAGACCTGACATGTAATTTTGTCGTACGACAAATTGTAAAATATGATTGAAAAGTTGCCGATATTACAAAACAACATAGTAAGTATAATTAATGATAAAATTAATAAAAAAAAACATAATTATTCTCATTTTGAACACAACCGGTTAATTGTGCTTGAACGCTCCCAGAATAGTAGATCTGTCTATTTCTTTCATATGATTAAGTATGTAGTTCCATCTCGCTCTTGTTAGATGTCAGCTAGCCAGCCAGAGACAATAATTAATGTTTAAAACCTGTCATGCCATTCCCGTTCAACTTTGTGTAGGTCATGATACGAATTTAAGCAATACAGTTTTACCACGTCAAGTGAATTGCATGGAACTTGCCTGGCTGCTTATAAGCTCATAGTAGACCCCTTGGAAGGGTTTTGCAAAAACATGTGAAGTCCCCAACTGACGTGGGCTAGCCTATGGCCGTAACGATCTCCTTCGAGGAGACCCGTGCTCAGCAACAGGACGTATAATGGACGTATAATCCTGCACGATATACTGAATATAACTAACTAGAGCATGACACTTTCTAACTTTGTTTCGGAGCGATTCTACCTTCATTTAAGAAATTACTACGACAAGAAGATTAGACAAGATTACCTCATTTAACATTAATCTTGTTCAGTTTTCGATTTTTCGTAAGTATATTTCATACTACGTTAGGAGTGTGCCATTTTATTAAAGTCTTACTGTGTGTGCAGTACAAAACGGAGCGCAACGGCGTGATTGAAACGCGTGTCGAGCAGAAGATCACAATCCAGTCAGACGGGGACCCCATCGACCACGATCGCGCCCTCGCCGAGGCCATACAGGCACGTCTCTATTTGTCTCAGTTCAGAAAATTTGAACTCTTGAAAAATTGACGAAAGGAGGGATAATTTTTCTCCTGTTTGCAGTTTTATTAACGCCCAACTTTATTAGATTAAAAATCTGCTACTACAAAAGTACTTCTATAATAGAAAAAAACAAACCTTTAACAAAACAAACATACACAAACAAAACATTAAATGTCTTGTAAAAATAGAATAGGTCTTATTCTTGTATATATTCATAAAATGTCTTTATTTTGACGCATTTGGGTATTAACAGAAATCGATGGGTTGAACTCAGGTGGTTGAAGAAACCAACGCTAAAACTCATGAGACTTAATCAATATTTTAAAATGAACAATTTTGTTTTTTCAACTTTAACAGATGTTCATATAAAATTATAATAATGATGTTTCAGACGTTATCACTAAATACCAAACTATAATGTAGAAACTTATATGCCACTGTAACAATTAGAGACACAAAATTTATTCAGGGACACTACCCAGACTACTTATTAGACATGAACCAATTAGGAAACAAATATTTCTGTTTTAGTGTATTAGGAGATGAACCCAGGAGTTCCTGATAAAGAATTATAATGCCTGTTTACAAAAGTTGTTATCTTCTACACAAGTTGTATATTTTGCATAAGTAGCACCAAATTTCTAATATATGCTTATTGTTGTATTACAGGAAGCCACTGCGATGAACCCAGACATGACAGTGGAGAAGATCGAAATCCAACAACAGAGCACGCAGCCGTAACGCGGCATCACACCATCCGCTATCTTGTAATTTGTATACATTGACTGTCTGTTACGTTTAATATACATCTTAATGTTTATATATCGCGCAATGTATGTCTGATTGAAGACCACATTTGAAAACGTCTTAAATTGTCAATATACAATTACTTTCGTAATTTGATCTAGTGACATGTCTTAGACGCTTTCAAACGAGGGTGGTGGTAGTTTTTATTTTATCACCTTGCATAATGCAAAACGGAAGGTATGAAAATTCTTATGAACATTTGTTTATTTATTAGTTATTCAATGGTAGCTTTTGATTTTGTAGATCATCGATTCTCGTTAGTTTTCATTAGACGATCTGTGCTATTTAGACCGAAAAACATAAAGGAGCTGTGTATCACATATATTAATCACATAAAATAATAAACTATAAAATACATTAAACAAACATTTCATTGCAATCGCAGTGAGTTCCACAGGGGAACTAATTGAATCCCTCAATATTTACAATTTATGAGTGAAATAGAGTTGCTAGTTATATGGAACATATATTTAAACTTATGAAAAGAATAGAAGTATACAACATTACAGCATGGCGGCGAAAGTCATGTATAAACATTGTATGTATATCGAGGTACATACAAGTAGTTGTAAGCACATCACTGCGAATATTATTATTAAGTTATTTAATTAAACGTTTATTATTAATTAATATTACGAGTTAATTATTCAATTTATTATATTTGATGTTGTGACGTCAGAACGCACCTTTATTTTAAAAGTTAAGGAATGCAATTTTTATATATTGTAATGTAAAAAATATTGTAAGTTGACATTACAGCATTTTTCAAAGTTTTTTTTAATTAAGCTTAGGCTAAGGCAAGTGAACCTTCCGGCTTTGTAGTACGATTAATGTTGCCATAGTTAAAAAATAAAAATAAATAATCAAGTGTTCGTGTAATAAAATATAATTCATGTTACAATTTCTACGGAATAGCTTTAAATCATGTCACACGATTTAGACCACCGTTCTTAGATTAAAAAAGAAAAGCAATTATTATTTAAATTCTCAATCAATACAATGTAGCACGGGACTAAAAGATTTTATTGCTTCAATTGTAACCTCCTTAAATGAATATGAAAACCCTTTTTATTCAGTATGACGTCACTTGGCGATTAATTTAAATGTGACGCCGTTATAGGCAACAATAAAAAAGGTTTTAGGGAGGTAGACAATTACAGATTCGCAAAAAAACTAATGTACGTTGTTAAAAAAGAAATTTTAATGTCGTGTTGCTAAATTTTCACCACCTAGGTGCTATACTTTAGGGTTAGTGTTACACCGGAATTACACAAACGTGTTAGTGCCCGTTATTGTACGTTTTTTCCTTAAAAATAAAAGTCTTGTTTCTTTGGCATTAAGAAAATCAAATTGGGCTTAAAAAAACATGTTGTGCTTTATTTAATTTGATTTTTTTCGATTGATCTTAATATCATACTATTTTAAGGCCAGGCAGCATTTTAAATAGCACAATCGTTATGAGGATTAATATACAAATGAAATAACTCTGAAGACAATAACCGTTCCTGGTTTGAATTTCTATAAAATTATTACTCAAGAAAAGTATCAATACGCTTTACTACTTTTCACATCCTGTATAGGAATCCTGATTATCAATTTGTCTGGATTATCAATTTAGTACCAGTGATGTTCAACCCCCAATAATACCAGGGTTATACGCATTTGTATATAAATTTTTATTAATAAAATAATAAAAATCACATCATTTTTTATATTAAATATGTAAAAACAGGACATTCCAAGCCGGTTCAATTAGTCTAGGACGATTTCTAGATCGAACACTCGCTAGAACATGACACAAAGTGTGCTTGCTAGTTTCTACAAAATGTACTTGGGGTGCTGTTGCAGTTTTTGGCTTAGGTTAATAATGTCCAATTGAATTTATGTAGTTCTAGTTTTTTTGCGACTATCACATTTTTTTCGACATATAGCGTAAGTCCTAAACACAGTTGCCAAATAAGAAGGTCAGCAATTAATAAATTACTTGCCTATCGCACATTCTTTTAATAATAAATAAGTCTAATAAATCTCTATTGCTTCCAATATAAACAAAAGTATAAAACCCAACTACACTTAAGATTCTAAGTAAACATCTGCTGCTCCTCTTCAGGACATTCCCGTACGTTGCTACATAAGTTTTGTTTACAGTGGCCCTCCGTATCTACCCTAAGGGTATACGAGAAGGGTACTATAACCTGTGCAAGCAAGCCTGCACAGGGACCTTTTAAGTCACATTCTTAGCACAGATCAGCCAATTTACACAGATTTCATCCGGTTCTCGGGTGAGCAGCCCCGGGTGCACGTATAGTACCCATCGTATTGTCTAGATAGGTAGCGGAGTCTAGATAGCTGTTGGAACTCTCTTTCCGCTGTGCATTGCACAACTAACGGTTGCCACCGTTAAGCCGTTGATTCTAAAGTCCCCTATTCAGGACAGTTGCAGCGCTAGGTTTTAGTCAAAAGTCGGCTTCTTAAAAATGCAACAGCACCTCTAAGGAGCTATATTTCACAATCTTGTATCGCTAGACTATGTTTGTAATAGTATACAATAAGTCCCCTGATTGTAAATCAGAATAAGTGTTTTCTCTCTTATTTTTATATTTTGACTATATTTTTTATTTCGAGACATCTTCGGATGGTTTAGTTTTGTAATGACGATGGGAAAAGGTTCCAAAATGATTTAATTATGCACGACAGTTGTGGAAATTATTTATTTATGAAAATACAGATCATTGAAGCAAGAAAATGGTGGAACAAACTTGAACTTCATTTAGCGACCAAAAACGGAGTCCATAAGTCTTCGGACGCTTTTACCCACCAGCGGAATGAAACCTAATAAACAATAAACATTATAAATTTAGTTATTTGACTTTCACTTAGTATGACTTTAAAAGTAATTACATAGATAATGAAAACCGTATTACCAAACTTATGAATCGAGGAATTTTATATAATAAAGTAATAAAAAATGTGTACGCCTACTACACTTTCAACTAAAGTACAGGGTTCCATTTCCTTCAGACAAAAAAAGATGAACCTTATAATATTAAAGTAGGCTACAATCCAGAATCACACCACAAACTGTGACATGCAAGCCCTATAAACACAAATAGGATCAATGATTACTGCACACATTGGCACATTTAGCGGAACAATAAAAGATCCCCAAAATAATGCAGTGTTTTTCGAAAGTGTGGTTGGTTATTTTACTTTTTAATTTCCTATTGCGTTCTTGTTGAACAAGTTTTTTATTTATTAAACTTTGATTTAATCAATGTTAAACTATTATCCTTTTTGTCAGTTGTTTCTGCTTTGTCATAATATCTAAATAAGGGATTTTGTTTAATTTCGCCTTTTTTCAATGAAGGTTGGATAAGACTACTCAATCGATGTTAAAATATGTGTCTAAATTTTATTTATAAATATGTTCATGTTACTATTTGATATCCTCGCTTTGTTCCGTTAAATGTGCCGGTGAGTGTAAAACACGTACCAAATAAAGTGTCGGTATTGTAATGATAAAAGCGTAAATAAATAAAAAGGTGTTATATGTTTGAACCTTTTTTCGTCTTTCATCGTCCTTACGTTATGTATATCATATATTTATTGAGATGTTTATTTTTGTAGTCCCGCCCCGATCATTTTGTACCAACATACGATGAAGTTATCGATAAAAAATATTACAATAAAAATGCTTTGTTTTAAAAAAATAAAATATTCGTTTTATTTATTGTACTAATGTCTTCAAATAAGACAATATCTAAATATTGTGGCCACGCGCGCGCCACTTGTGCACACTAGATATTGTATGAAAATTTGCAGTGCTCGGCTGCAGTAACACAGACGCGACACTGCAGCGCTTCTGCATCCGTCTAATTTGAAGGCACCCCTAATAGCGCATTTACACCGGGATGTCTACCGCATTCGGCAGGCCACTTCGCCTTGCCGATTGCCGAAGGCGACGTAGTCGGCGGCTCGGCGGCAGGGTTTACGCCAAGTCGGTTGCCGTCTTCGCTTACACGCGTTTTCCACCAAGGATATGGTATATGAAGAGGTCAGGGAAAGAACGATCAAAGTCACATCAGGAGAATTTTAGGAAAAAATAATTCGTAATTTTAACAAACTTGAATATTGGTGAAAAAGACACGCACAAATTAATACTACTTCAAACAATGTCAATGCTGACATAAATGTATGTAAGGCTACGTAATCCATTTTAACAAAATATTTTTAAATCTTTTTTAACTTTTGTACCATTTACTATTTAGTCAAGTACCATTTAGTCAAGTATTTTTATGATTAAAAGTAAAAACTAATTATTCAGGACATTGAACCTTATTAGCCTCTTTCTGATTTAGGCAAATTACGCTCAGCGTTTATTAAACTGCATGGCGGTACTAAAAACGAATTTTGATTGGTCATTCTTTCCCTGGTCTCTTCATATAATTTATTTGAGTAAATAGGAATCGCGTGCGGCCAGCCGCCTGCGACCGCGGTCGTTAAACGACTCATTATTTACACCGGGTAGTTTGCCACTTTCCGCGGGCAAGTGACTGTCGTCTGACCTGTAAATGCGCCATAAGTTACCATTTGACTGTAATTTAGGTCATTATCTACAAGGAAAACAAGTTTTAGTCCCTGTGAAACAGTTGAAAATGAGTTCCGGGGCTGCGGGATTTCGTTCCCCACTAGTCTACCGAAAAAAAATTTAGCTTCCAAAGATTGTAGAAGCGTATTAATTTACAATACTTTCCAACGTTGCTTACAAAAAAAAATTCGAGGTCAAAATTCTAAGAAGTAATTTTTTGACGACCTGGTGGGCCTATATGTGGTATGTGGCCTAGGTCAACTAAACCCGTGTTCGATTTCAGGTAGAATAAATGTGGGGTGATTAATTTTTCAACATTGGTTCTGATCTGGGTGCTTTGGAAAGTGCCCCAGAGTAAATTCCATTGCTCCGGTACTCATAGTACACGGAGTTCCCCAGTTTGAGACCAGGTAATTAGTGTGGATGTCTGACAATGTTGTTTTAACAAAATTTTGACATTTGTGATGGTATACTATCATAATCTCGATGTATTATAGTGTAGGTAATGATCACAACACCAACTAAGAGATACTGTAATGGCGCGCCACCCGAAGTCTAGATGCCTATTTTGCATGGTGCATTTTGATATTTATTTGGTTTTTACACTTTTAATTTTCGCATTATTTTAGGCTTTAATTTTATTTTTAAGTTTCTTAATATCAATTGTATTATTTTGAGATTGTTTTTATTTTGAAGATTTTCTTTTTGTATCTGTTTTGACTCTGGTATTGTTAATTTTATCGTAGTTTATGAATTCTGTATTGTGTAGGTTAGTAGGTTATTCCAATCATTAGATTTTTTCTTAGGCTTTCTTTTAAATGTTTTATAATTCTTTATGTATAGATTCATATACGATGTACTTTGCATTCGGATAATATCACATTATTATGTGTAGACTTCTCCAAGCACTTCAATAAAACGCCGTATTAACCAAACTGATTTATTAAATTATCCATTTCTCCAACAATTTACATTACAACCTTAAAATATACTCAACAAAATTACTAACCACAAAATATCGTTATAATTCCTGACCAATCTAACTTCAACATTTGATCAAATACGAATACATAATTTTTTCTTTTAGTTATAGACATTGACTTTTAAATTGTATTGGCAGGTCAATGTCTAAATCCCTTCTTTTCAATTCCCGCCATTTTTTCTCAAGTAGGGAATTTTAAAAGCAATGTCATTGGCTAGTTGAACCGGTAGATAAAATGTTCGGACCAATCACAATGAACTCCGATACGCCATCTACACAGTAACATTTCGGAAAATAATATCAATGAACAAACTTTTAAATGAATATACAGGCTGTATATTTGAAAGTGAGACATATTCAGACATGTCATAGTAAATCATGTTACAACTTAACATAGACTAAAATAAAATTAGGATATGGGATAGAACAAAAAATAAATCAACAAATGTGTTTTGAAGTGTAGATAGGAATAAACCGATTCCCTTTACGCTTAAATTTCGAGTGCAATGGGAATGCTACCAAGCGAGCGCCGAGTGAGATAGCAACAATAACAATGATTTCACATTTACGTTTTAGGTTATGTTAATTGTTTTTTACTTGAACTATCATCGAAATGTTTTAGTAAGTAGTTATCATTTAATAAGAATTGAGGTTTTTGGCGTAGTTAAAAATGTAAAATCAAATTAATTACAATGATTGATTTTTTAGTTATTTACAGTTTATTTACACTTACGTGGTACGGAGCAAGTGTTCAAAATGTCCACCGTTTTCCACAATGCATAGTCTAGCACGGCATAGTAAATTTTGTTTTAAATTGTACAACACAAACACATTTTGTCTCACAGTATAAAATGCTGAGATAATCCTCTCACGCAACGCAACAGTGTCGAAACCCTGTTCACCTCCTCCGCGTAAACTCCGATTTGGGAACATTTCAATAGCTTGCCTCACACTATGACCACTTATTGCGTAAAGTCGCACCATCTCAGTCAATTCCACGTTAGAATAAATACCCATTTTGCGGCGATCGGGCGAGCGGAAGGACAAATAATTTACGTGTCTTCGTTAGATCAAGGTCGCGCGTGGCGTGGACTGAGCAATTTCGGTTATGCGCCCGCGTTCTCACCCCCGACCTGTGCTTTCCTTTTCGCCGCTGCGTCGGAGCAATAATAGTGATGTGCATAGATTTCGATAACTAATGTTGTGCTCAAGTAGTAGTCGATAAAAAAAAATTAAAAAATATTTTTTGTAAACTTTAAGTTCATTAGTTTATTATTTCTTTGGGTTGAGAATCAGGAATATAACGCACTCTATAAGTATGTCCCACTTTCAAATATACAGCCTGTATATGGAATAAGCTTATTTACCCTTATAATATTTAAGTAAAAAATTAATGAAAATAATTTTTCTATTTTACGATTATATATTTCTTACGTATGTTATCGGATGTATCTATCTCTGCAATTGTAGTTATTCAAGACAAAGGGTCGTATTCCAGAACTCTACTCAGTACTCAAGTCAGGACTAGAGTACTGCAGTGAGTACTGAAAATCATATTCAAGTCCTTGCCATTAGGGTCGTATTTCCAGTGCTTGAAATCATACTCAGATCCTGACTTGACCATTGAGTAGAGTTCTGGAATACGACTCTCAGGGCGCGTTTTCACTATGTCGTCACATTTTATTATCGTTGGACGACTGTCGTGGCTAGCCTGTTCCCATATCACGACTATCTGTCGTGGACGATTTTTTATCGTTGAACAACTGTCGTGACTAGCTGTTCCCACTAGATCGTGACGACAATTTATCGTGTCACGACAACCTCCTTGTCGTTTGCACAACAGAATCGTTTGATGCACTGTATGTTCTTTTGGAAGCCGGTGTGTTCGCTCGAAATAGACGAAGACGAAATTTTAATAATGTATTACTTTTTAAAAATGCGGAAGAGGAAGCAAACAAAGAAAAGAAAATATAACGCGACGTATAAAATAAGACGTGATGAGAATAAGAGCTGCGACAATCCGTCGTCACGTTTTTATCGTGACGTTTTTTTATCGTCTGACGACTGTCGTTCTAGCTGTTCCCACTGTGACGACAGTTTGTCATTGTAACGATAAAAAATCGTGAACGTCAGTTAATCGTGTCGTACTACTTCTGAACAACTTCATTTAAATCAAGCCACAACCCTGTAAACTGCACGACAATCTGTCGTCACGACATAGTGGTAACGCGTCCTAACTGCATATTTTATTACGTTTGATTCGAGTTCGAGAAACAATGTCATCCAATAAAAAGTGGTTAAAGGGACAAATTACTCACCACATCATATTTCCTTTTATAAAGTCAGCGTCTCAAAAATGCGAGAAGATATATTTTGCAATCTTGAATCGATATGTTAATCGGCTATGTTAGTAACACAATACGTGTCCTGATTGTAAATCAGAATAATTGAATTTTATTTCGAAACAGTTTCGGATTATTTAGTTTTTCTAATGGCGATGGAGAAATGTTTATAAAAACCTTATAAAAACTGCTCGATTTTTGTGGAAATTATTTATTAATGAAAATACATATTGAAGTTAATAAAATGGTAGAACAAACTTGAAATTCACTTAGCGACCAAAAATGGAGTGCAAAAGTCCTAAAAAGAGACCTAATTAAAAATACACAATGTGAATTCAGGTTCAATTAATAGACGCTAAAAATAATTACATTAATGTGTTTTCGCTCCAAAAATTTGACTCTCTAATTTTCGGGTGATAAAAACAGATAAACCCCTTTACGAAAAAAATTTTAATTCCTTTTAATATAATATAGTCTGCAAATATAATATCGACACTGGAAAGGTACCTAAAGTGTATAACGTGCATTTAGAATATATGGTGATAAAAAAACCACTGTCCATTTTAAAGGAGCATACTGTATAATGGAAACAAAAATTCGTTTTTGTTTTTTTTTTCAAATACTTGACAAATAAATAAATTAAAACGTCTCAAAGTTTTCCGGTAAATTGTAAATAATATTGACACCCGACAATAATAGACGCCGTTGCTAAAGCAACAAACAGTGGCAAACAGTGGGTGGAATCAGCACGCGAGTTTATGTATTGTCGACCTCGGTAGCCGAACGGCTAGCTCTGTGCGCTCGATGATGAGGCCTCAGATTCGATGCCCGATAGAACCAGGTAATTTAATTGCTGTAGTTGTTTGGTATTTTAATTCATTTACTTGCAATTGAAACTTCACACTTTCTACGACCTTAGCACCGTCAAAATACAGAAGTTTTTGTTAAAACTGGAGGAAATTGTTACATCACAAGTTGGTACTACTACTATAATCAGGCGTATTTAAAAATTTGCAATCAACTTATGTACAATTCTATCTAAATTATCTATCGTAATCATCGTCCTTATCTGCTGCAATGCTGAACATAGGCCTCCCTCAAAGAGTGCGAGAACAAAAAAAAATAAAAAATCAAAAACTCACTTAATGCAGTCAGCAATGCTTCAATAATTGCTCAAAATGTAGTCCATTACGCTGTATACACAGTCTAGCGCGTTTAATAATATTCCTCCGTAATTTCCGCCGCACTGCACGATCACTTTTTAACGCGTCAAATGCACCAATAATGGATGACTTATGTTCGTCACGGCTTTGATTTCGTTCACATTACACTCGACGTTTAACTTCGTTCCACAACAAAATCACTTGGAGTGAAATCAGCAGGCTTAGCATGAGCCTGAAGACAAAAGGTATCTCTTCTTCGATGACAGTTCCAAGAAGAGATAACTTTTGTCTGCGAGAGAAAATTGACATTTCGAAGAAGAGATAACTTTATTGATATTGACAGTGATTTTTTTTATCAGTATGTTGTATTACAAAAAGGAAATATAACACAATTTTATTTCTTAAATTGAAAAGCTGAACCTTTTTAGTTTCTTTCCAAATGCACATTAGACATTTTACCTTTCCAGTGTCGTAAATAATTATTATTGTTTTAATATTGGCAGGTTGAAATTTCAACTTGCCTGTCAAAGATACCAGTAATTAGCACGTTAATTTTTTCATATTTTTTTGTCTTCATTTCAATTTGTTCGCTGCGGAATTTCGCGCTTTAAGTTTGCTCTGCTTCATTTTTTTCATTAAAAGTCTTTTACTTGTGGCGTTTCTAAATCTAAGTCTTTTCGCATCTGGATTTTTGCAAACTTCGAAAGCTCTCTGATGTCGAGAGTAGGGACACTTTCGTTGTTGTCCATAATATTGATTTTTATATCTATCATAATAGTTAGTGTACGGATTTGGAACATCTTTGTTATGTGGACGTCCGCCTATGTGTAGTCCATGAGGATCATATTTAACATCAATATGTTTAATTATACCTACATCTTTGTCGTCCTGTGGTGGAACCGAGAAATCGTCATCGTCGTCAAGTGCCGTGTTCATATCATCATTAAAATCAGGAGAATCGGGAATATTTTTTATTACAGTTATATCTTCGTCGTCATCTCCGTTGTCAGAATAATTGTCGGGTATGATCAGATCATCTTCACTCTTTTCACGTCTTTCGTTTTCAATGATCTTTTTGTTTGTTTTTTCCCACTTATCAAGAACATCTTCTTTACGGGTCTCCTCACAAGCTCCTCCTTCCTCGGAAAATATGTAGTTAGCTGTATCTACTATTTTTTTAATAACGTGTCGAAATTTCTGACCAATGTTCCCCCATTGAATACCTCCTCTAATTATAGATTTAGCACCATTATCATTTCCTTTATACATACCAGTCCGTTCTGCAATTGTTTAATTAAAGTAAAAAATGAAACAACTGTTAAACAAGTTTTTAAACGATCACATTTATAAATCGCCAACAATCGTAATTATAAGGATTTCAATTTAAGACTAGATCCTACTTATCTGTTACGAAACACGTGCGAAGTAAATAAGAACTAATAGCTAACAGCGCAAGTAGATCCTAAAATTTGCACGAGTAATTTCCACAGTCAGAGAAGTAAATAAAGACATTTTGCACTAGATTTCTTTATTCAAGTATTGTGCGTGTCCTGTATGCCAATAAAAGTAATGTGAACAGACAGTGAACAAATATAGGGGCAGTTGATACAGTCAACTCTAATAACTTTGTGTAGTCATGATAATATTGAAAAAACATGGTGGATTTATGGAATACCTAAAAAAACATCGACGGCTTTCGAGAATAGAGGCCTATCTCAAAAGCATCGAATTCTTCAGAAAAATGACTTGTAACGTCTGCTGCCCAAAATAGACTAATCGTAGACCAATCCAATATTGTCATGTGATTATTCTAATCAATGGAAATCTTGGAACCCAACCACAATAAAATTTCGCATTTATCGAATAAATGTCAGTAATAAATAAAAAAAGGATCAATTTTCAATTTGGCCACTATTTATGAAATGCAGCGGTGTAATTTATGTTTCCATGACACTGCTACTTTGGAACAATAAAATTTATTCTATTTATCAGATAAAATATCTGTTTAATTGTTCTATAGGTATAACATGTCTATAAAGGCATTACTATCATTTCCATTATACATACCAGGCAGTCCTGTAATTTTTAAATTGGAATAATAAAATATTGACACAAAGAACTAAGTCAAGTAGAATTGTTTTTGAACAGTCTCATTTATGGTCATTAACAATTATTATAATACAGGGATTAAATTTAGAGTAATGTTTTGTGATACTTTTTGCCTAAATTCGGAGTAAATGATAAAAATTGTTTATATCGAAGAACTTGGTAGCACCATTGAAGAGATGGCACGAGGTATGTCAATAATCCAATTGTTATATACTGTTTGTACCCACTTTCATGTTTTCTTGAATCTGAATATCACGTACAATAATTTATTAAAAATGTGTGATAATCTTGTTGTGCACTACTTCTTTGTATTCTTATAATTAGCGAGCTCGAGAAAAAGGAAATCATTTTCACAAAAAAGAAACTTTGCCAGTAGTGGTAGATTGAGATAAGTGTTTCGAAGTTTTTATTTTCTTATACAAATTTATCAATGTATATAAAGTTAAAAAATATTATGATTTTGCACAATTTTATAGACTCTCTGTACCTTCATCATAACAGGTATGAAACTTCATATATATGGCTGTTATTGTACAACTGGTAGCCCAACTTGGCCATGGAGAATTTCCAAATACAACAGTCATTTCATTCGCAACAGAATTCGCAGCCGTAACGCTTCAGCTTACATTCCACCCTCTTATAATTTGTGTACATTGACAATCTACTAAGTTTAGTAAATGTTCATTAAAGTATTTATATGTATACACATTGAAAATTCTAAACTCCTAAACTGACATTATAATGAAAAAGAAATACTTTTTATTTTACTGTTTTTCCGGATTGAAATCGCGTATATTTGTTTTTTCAAACAAACCGACGTTTCTTGAGTTATTGATCTGTTCGTAAGGCCTATCGATTCAACGGTAGCTTTTGATTTTGTAGATCATTAATACTCGTTAGCCTTAATTAGATAATCGGTGCTATTTCGATCGATATACATAAAGAAGTTATGTATTGTGCATATTTTTAACATTCGAGAGTAAACTAAATATAAATAGCTTAGGTACCTACATACTATATAAACCGAATCCAAAGGGAGTTCCACAGGGAAATTATAAAGGCCACAAATTATTTGCAATTGATGAGTGATTGAGACAAGATTGAGAAATATAACATTTTACAATATGACTACGAAAGTTATGTTTAAACATTGTATTATTTTATGTAAGCAGTTGGTAGAGAATTTAGTTATTAAGTCATTTAATAAAACATAATAATGTTATTAATTCTAAATAACGTATGTTTGTAAATATTTAGTAGCAACACCTCGCGCTACCGGTAAACGAAAATATTGATATGAAACCTGCACGTTGAAGAAGATTGACAAGTCTTGGACACGTGGGAAGTCTCCAACTAACTAATCAACGGCTTGACGGACTATGACTTAAATTTTTACCTTCAAAAAAATTGCCTTGCAGTAATTTAACGTAAATATAATTAAAATAATATAAGTATACTTCATTCGTGCTACAATTTCTACGCGACAGCTTTAAATCATGTCACGCGATTTAGGTTATAGTTTTTAGATTGCAAAAAACAAGATTATGCGGTGCAATCTTGCTCGAAGGACCTTAAAAATATATATGTAGTTTCTGATGTTACATACAGTTTGTGTTTTTATTGTGATAATGACATGAACTGTCATGAAAGTTTATTAATTTGACTTGCAACTACAGATGTAAATTGGGCTCACTTCGCGATGGCTGATTGTATGTATACTAAAATGTGTAAGTTATGGCAAACTGTCGCATGACCACGTAAACAAATGCTGCGTAGACATAGTATACGGTATTGCACCGGACAATGGTTGTTATCGATCAATAACTATGTAGCACGGGCTTAAAATATTTTATTGCTGTCTTTTATATAGGAAAAATATTTATGGTATAATTGGATTGATTAATTAGAGGGATTCAAGCCTATTACGCTTTTATATCCATTTATACTGTATTGTATATATAAAAATAGAAAAATCTCGTCATTTTTATATGAAATATCTGAAAGCAGGACGTCACTAAAAAATGTCACATAGTGAGTCTGTAGTTTCTAAATATTTTAATAGTTACAGCTATTTATGAATACTGCGTATTTGCCTATTTCTGCTATCCTTTCCACAATTGCGCAGGAAGCATTTCTTAGATGTAGAAATAACTTACCTACTATAAGTACTTTCTTTATAAAATCGGCTTCTTAAAAATGCAACAGCTTCTCTATTATGTTTTACGATCTTGTATAGACTAGACTACATTATGTTTGTTTTAATATACAATAAACTACATAATTGTAAATGAGAATATGTGTTTTCGGCTTATTTTTAAATTTCGACTATATTTTAATTCTAAATATTTTCGAGTGATTTAGTTTTATAATGGCGATGGAGAAAGGTTCTAAAACGATTTTAATTACGCACAACACTTGTGAAAATTATTTATTAATGAAAATACAGATTATGGAAGCAGAAAATGGTGGAACAAACTTGAACATACTTAGCGACCAAAAATGGAGTGCAAAAGTCGTCGAATGCTTTTACCCACTCGCGGAATGAAACCTTATTGGAAATAATACATATTAAATGTCATCCTGTGACCTTTAGTTGATATGACATTACAAATAATAATAACGTACGCACTCAACATAGCCCCGCACTAGGGAAACCCTGGGTCGCGGGTGCCATGGACACACACATAGACAACCACAAATTACACCCAAACTCACGAGAGAAATAAATGTAGGCCGTACAAATATTTCGCCCGGCCCGGGAATCGAACCTGGGACCTCTGCGTGGCAGTCCGGCATGGTAACCGTTCGACCTTGGAGGCAGTTAAATAATAATTAATAAATAAGATATATATTTTAATAAATAATAAAATTTTATTATTTTAACGTAATTGAAAAGATGAACCTTCAAACCTCAGCAAAGTAAAATTACAACTGTAACAGATTTAAACTTGCGCTGGTAACAGATTTAAATGTTCTAGTAAAATTATACACATACATATTTCAAAAAGTCGGAAATTCCACAGGTATATATTGTACTTCGTAGTCATAAATCGTTTACAAGGAATTACAGGTAACATAGAAGTTATTTTGACTATATTTGTTATATTTCCTTTTTTATGTTCAGATTGTTCACTGTAGGATTTTGAGAATTTAATTTTTAATTCTTGAGTTTTTTACGTTGAAGTTTTTTTCATTTCCGGGTGGGTTCTCAATATTTATATCATGGAATAAATAATCTTCAGTCTTAAGGTTGATTCGATTATCGTTATTTTCAGGCTAATTATAGATGTGATAGACTTCTGAATTCGGAACTTCTCTGATTTCAGTTTAAGCAGGTCTAAGTTATGACGCAGTTAAATTATCATATTCATTTTTAGTAATTTATGATTTCAGATAAATTATAAATATCGTTTCTATACTTCAGGCTTGACATCGTTGTCAAGAGAATCAGTCGTATTTTTATTTGCTTTTAAATAATTGAGCAGTTCAGTAAGAGTATCTATACTTAAAGATTTATCATCCTCTTGCATATTTGGCAATATTTCTTGTGCCATATCCAGTACTTGTTTATTTTTTTTCTCCCACAATTCAACAACGTCTTGTTTATTGTCCAATTCACAATCATCTTTATTTATTATGTACTTAGCTATTTGTATTACTTTTTGAATAACTTTTTCAATTCTCTGACCAATCTTCTTAACCACCGCTAAACCTGGTCCTTGTCTAAATACTGGTTTATCATTAAAATCACTTCCTCTATACGTAGCAGTCTGTCCTGTAATTTTTAATTTCAAAAATAAAAAAATAAAGCAAATGTAATTGATGAACATTTGTGGAACCACTACATTATAAATTGTCAACAAATATGATTAAAAGAGTTAATAATCAAGGTCAGATGCCATTCGTGTGTGATGCACGAAGGAATTTAGTGGTACAAAAGAGCTGTCAGCGCAAGCCAGAAAAGCAAACAATGACATTTTGCACTCAATTTCTTTAATGCATAAAATATAATATAAAACGTGTCCTTCATGGTAATAGAATTTATGTTCAAGTGAACGGAACAGACACAGGTACTGACGTGTGTTAAAACAGTGAACTCAAATAACTTTGGCCAGTCATGCTAGCATTGAAAACATTTACTGGCTTTTTATATATTTAACTCTGGCAGACTTTATGAACTCGTAATTGTATATAAAACTAATAGGTAATTTATTTGTACACACTTTAGTGTATGGTTCTGCTACTTTGAGACTAGCAAAATCTGACAAAATTTTCAGCAAATGATATAATTTAAGCATAATTTGTACTTGACGCCATGGAGTTATTTTTTAACCAACACAATATCTAATAAAGGCTTTATTATCATTTGCTTTATACATACCTGTCAGTTCTGTAATTTTAAATTGAAATAATAAAATATATATATATAACAAAGTCAAGTACAGTCGTTTCTGAACAATTATATCTACAGTAATTGACAAAATTAGCAGGGATTAAATTTAGGGTAAAAAATCCCACTTTTTCGTAAGAAGGCACTAGCATTGCGGTCTTGGTACTATTTTTAAGAGCTCCAATTTAGCGAATATGACTCTGACTTGTCATCAACAAAATTTTTATTTACTCTGTACAGCGATAAATATTAGGGGTTAAAGTATGAAATTGCCGTTTTATTGCAATAGGTTCTTTGAATTTTCATAGAATCTTCATGGTTTGAGGTTTTCGAATGAAACTTTTTTCAAATGGTTTCTGTGATTTTTTTTTTTAAATTTGAAACATTTGAATATCGACTTTCAATTGTTTTTGTTATTCAATTTAGACAAGAAAGATGGATACTGCGAAAATTCGAGTGATTTTTGAATACGAGTTCCGACGCGGAACTAACGCGGCAGAAACAGCCCGCAATATCAATGCTGCGTTTGGAGAGGGGTCTACTAATGAACGCACCGTGCGATTTTGATTTAAACGCTTTCGTGATGGAAATTTCGACTTAAAGAACGAGCCACGAGGAAGACCGCCCACACAGGTGAATAACGATGAATTAAGAGAGATAGTGGAAGCCGATCCTAGTCAAACTACCCAGGAATTAGCGGCATGGTTTAACGTTACCTTACCCACAATATTGACTCACTTGCGTCAAATCAATAAAATAAAAAAATACGAAAAATGGGTGCCTCATGATTTGACTGATCTGCAGAAAGAAACGCGTGTTGAAACTTGTGTTGCCTTGTTGAACCGGTACAGAAATGAAGGAATATTGGATCGAATTGTAACATGTGATGAAAAGTGGATTCTTTATGATAACCGGAAAAGAAAAATGCAATGGCTGACCCCAGGTCAAATGCCACAACAGTGTCCTAAAGCAAAAGCTACCAATAAAAAGGTAATGGTAACTGTTTGGTGGTCTCAGCATGGTGTTATTCACTATAGTTTTCTCCGATCTGGTCAAGCAATAACGGCAGATGTCTATTGTGCCGAACTCCGAACCATGTTGACAAAACTAGCAGTAAAACAGCCCCGACTCATGAATCGATCTTCACCATTATTGCTCCCCGACAACGCGAGACCTCACACAGCACGAGAAACCATTTTGACCCTTCAGGAACTGCAGTTAGAAACCATTCGTCATCCTCCGTATTCACCAGACCTTGCTCCAACGGACTATCATTTTTTTCGTGATTTGGACAATTATCTACGTGACAAGAAGTTTTCTTCCCAGGAGGCAGTACAAAATGCTTTCACACAGTTTGTGCAGTCTAGATCGTCGGAGTTCTATCGCAAAGGCATTAATAACCTTCCCATTAGATGGCAGCAATGTATAGATAATAATGGCAACTATTTTGATTAAATAAATTTGTTAAAAATTTAAAAAATAAACAATTTAGATTTTCAGTACAAATTGGCAATTTCATACTTTAACCCCTATTACTATTCATTAATTAGTATAAAACATCGAGTATATGACCAGAAATAGAGACAAAATGTCATTTAATTTGTTTGAAAACTATTCTGCCAAATCAATACTGTGACAACTGCGCTCGTATTGGTCAGCCCGAATTCGAAACACTTGACGACTGTCGTCAATTGTTTCACTTCAAATCGACTAGTTTAACTTGAGCGTTGCTGTAACGGACGAAAAAAAAAATTACATATTTAATATTGAATTACCGATGAACTGGTTAATTTGTATTTAGATGTTTTGTTGCTTTGCCCACACCACCGAATGGAACAGCCCCCAATGTTAGAGATATTATCTTTATTACAATAAATACAGGATATTTTTGGAATATACGGACACGTACACACAGGTCAGTTGTTGGCGTTATACAATTTTAGTTTTCTGATTTGTGATTTCAGCGCAAGCGAAAGTTGATATTTAAAAGTGAGATAAGGCCCATTTACCTGATGAGTTTCCAAGGATGGATGGCCGTTACTTCGTCTCTGTTTCTGGTTATATACTCAATGGTATAAAAGCACATACATAACTTTAAATTCGCGGGAGCACTTTCACTGTCAAAATTGTTATTATTTATCATTTTCGACATGAAGAATGCATGTTAAAGCCAACAATTGCGTGCACACTCTTTAATATCTGTGTTGAACACTTGTATTGTTCGTTGTGAGTTGAAGTCGACTGAATGAATTGAATTTGAAGTCCTTATTACTTTGTTAATTGATCAAACTATTGTGTCCCACTTCCATGTTTCTAAATGTTTAATTATTACTCATGATAACGTTGCGAAATTTTTAATTTTTGAGTAAATAATCACATGTAACGGTTTACAAAAAAAATAATTAATCTCTGCCTAAATCAGTGGTTGCTAAGTGTGTTTACCTCGATGCCTCCTAACGGTTATATTCCGACATGTATTTGTAACGTAAAAATGTTGTAAGTTGATAATATATGGAACTCGGAAGCTCCTTGTCACACAATATTTATGTATTTATTTTTAATCATATTACGTGACATGCACGTCCAGTATTCATTAAATTTTAGAGTCCACTGAAAATCATCGTCACAGCCTAACTTCGGCTGTGACATTAGTTACTCTCATAATAGTATTTCAAATTTTGTTGATTGTTTATAATTTGATAAGTAGACTTTTTTCTATTCTATTGTATTCATCCAGCCACACCACAGAGCCATCGGGGTCGTCAAAGCACACGCCATAGAGATTTACGGATTCAAGTAACTATATATAGACAACGACCGCTACAGTTTTCAACTTATATAAAAATAACAAGTATAAATAATACTTGTTATTTTAATGTAAGAAAACAAATCTAGTTTGAGTAACTTTGGGTTCAACCCTAATATACGTTACAAATTAAAATGGGAATTTTAATTGAACCATTTTAACGCCAATGAGTACAATGCGTATCAAGTTGATGAGGAGGATTGATCTAGTACTGATGTTCAACCCCCAATACTTCCATTATTGCACTCATTTGTATATACATTTCTATTAGTTGAAATAAAAAGAATGTTATTTTTATATTAAACATGATAAAAAGATATTCTAAGCTCGCGACGATTTGTAATACAATTCTCGCTAAAACAAAGTATAGTTGGGGTGATGTTGAGTTTTGCGAATTAAGGTTTTTTCTTAAAAAAAAAGATAATAGCTTTGATGGCTCAGCCATTTAATTCTAAATACATTTACATAAGTACCGAATTAAAGAATTACAGTTTTCATGACAAATTTTTGTAGCCTGAAACACACATTTTGTGTAATAAACAGTTCTTTTAAGCAGAATTGGCGTACCAAATCATATTCCTTCTAAAAAGTCTAATAATAATCTTGAATCTCTAGACTATGCGTCTTAATAATACAGTAATTGACGTGATTGTACATCAGAATTTGTGTTTCTTGTCATAATTTACATTTTGACTACATTTTTAATTATATTCTACACGTTTTCGTATGATCTTGTTTGATGGAAAAAGGTTCTAAAATGGGTTTCATTGTTTATTAATGAAAATTACAGATTATTGAAGCAAACAAGATGGTTGGACAAACTTGAACTTCACTTGCGACCAAAAATAAAGTGCAAAAGCCATCGAATGCTTTTACCCATACTACTCTACTTAAAAATAATAAGTTAAATTTAATGCTATGCCTTTCAGTTACCATGACATTAAAGATAATAACATCAAGATCTAATAGAGAATTAAAACATTTTATCAAACTTGTACATCAAACCGGAGTTATCGAAATCCGACGAATTTCATATTTTCAACCCCTAGATAGAGTACTATTCCTTCGGTGATGACAAAAGGGTTGAGCCTCCCTAACCGCTCACGCGATACATGCAGCCGTAAACGCATACCACACCTAGAGGTGCCGGTGATGATTTTATACCGGTTTATCGGATATCGAAGTTATAACAGGTAAAAGAACTAATATTAATTGCTATTTCGGTAACTACTCTAGCAAACCATAAAGTTTTTAATGCCTGGGTCTGTCATTTAAAAAAATAAACAAATTCAAAAATACGCCACGACAATCGTGTGTGTTATTGTTTGGGCTGGTGACTTCGGTGTTTATTTATTGAAAACACACCGTAAGTAGCGTTTTTTAAGTTTACAATGAATGTAAATGTTTATAAACTATATTTTAAGGAGTAATTTCATGGTAAACGTTAGAACCACTCAAACGGAATATTATCATATTTATCCAAGTACACCAAAAATTTCATTAGTGCTTTTTAAGTGCAGGATTTGCGGTGTATTACTGCATTTTATTTGAGATGTTTTTGTTGGTAGTACGGAGGGTATTTATTTAGCAATGCAGAATAATAATTTTTATTTATAAAAACTTGTATTTAAACTGAATGCTTTTCTAATTTGCGAAACCAAATAGCCGCCATTTTGCGGTAGTAGGAGCGCATCGCGTGAGCGGGCGATTTTAAAACTTCAAGCTATGGTGACAGTACGGTGGGTGTTACGATAAGTACCAAAGGTCATGTAACGTTTAATTTTGGAAAGCATACAAAATTTATAATTCCTATTAATATAATTTGATAATTATGACTGCTTTGTAACCTGCATTGTTCACGATGCACAGAAAAAGTATTCAAATCAAATTTCCACAAATGGCAAATGGTGAATTTCTCACTTATCAGAAGAATTACGAGTAGTTAAAACGAAAGTAAATTAAAATGTTTTCGCCATTATTGCTTTTTTCATGTTCAGATTATTTGTAAGTTTTTTATTTGTAAGTTTCTTATTTGTAAGTTTTTTATTAGTAAGTTTTTTATTTTTGAGTTTTTTAATTTTGACGTTGTTATTTTTAAGTTTTTTCATTTCCGGATCGAGCTCAGGATCATTTTTATAACCGTAATCTTCAGTGATCGGATCATCTCCATCAACATGCACATCGATTTCACTGGGTAATGAATCTGGATCGTCTTTAGTTTCAAGTGAATTAGATTCATTGTCTGGGTTCTGAAAATCTTTGGTGTCAACTGAGTTATCATTTTCGTAGTCTGGCTTGTGTTCCAAACTTTCTTTATGGTTTTTTTCATATTTCTCAAGGAAATCGTAATCCTTGCCTTCATGATGTGTGTTTAACACATGTCCACTCTCGATATCTTCACAAACGTCGTTAAACACGGACTTGATTTTTTGTATTATATTTTTAATAACTTTTTTAAGTTTGGGACCAAACTGTCTCAATATTTCATTATCGTGTCTAGATTTATCACTATTATTATTTCCTTGATACGTACCAGTCTGTCCTGAAATATTTAATTCCAAACTTAAAAGTATAATAAAATTTATTAACACTTTTGTAACTTTTACATTTATTCGTAAATCGTCAACAATTACGATTAAAAGAAGTCTGCATATTTACATAAGCAGATGTCACTTGGCTGGTAGAATGACGATTGTCTGTCACGAACGAACTTAAGGTGGTTTTCCACCGGCGAGGCGACACGAGGAGAGGCGAGAAGCCAATTAATACGCGGCTGAAGTAACATGTCCCGTGAATTATTATTATTAAATATGTTGTGATGTTAACAGAAGAAGAATCAGATGAAGCCATAATTTTTTTAATTTTTAATCGTACGTACCCCACAATCTCGCGATTGATATTAACAGCCATCGCGTTCTCGCGTGAGCTCGCGCAAGACTGTGCCGGGACTCGTGAGATCGAGGGAGCTCGCGCGAAAAATCGCGTTTCCATTACAGAGTATAATATATTCTATAGAGGCAGCAATACGATTCAATGTTACATCAACAAATATTTCAATTTTCACCTCGCCCATCCTCGTCAATCCAGACCATTTTCAACGAAGATACGCTAAGAGAGAATTGAAATTTTGTCATACAAATTTCAATCCTCGTCTCGCCTCGCCGGTGGAAAAACCACCTTTAGTTGTTAGAACTAGCTGTCAGCCAAAAAGCAAACAAAAACATTTTACACTTTTTTACTATATTGCGTAAAACATTATACGTGCCATCTACGTCAACAGGATTTGTGGCACAGAACACAGGTGCAGTTATGTGTTGATTCAATCGACTTAAACGGTCAGTCAGTAATAAAACACTTGCTGGATAAATTGTACAACTAAATCTAATGGATTTATGGAACGTTTAAAAAGTATAAAAAATTATTTAACTTTTACAATTTTTTGTGTATTACTGTCACGTTGGGATATGAAGTTACTTTTATAATGATTTAAATATTAACTTTGAACAAAATGTGATCTGCTAAAAGTTATGGGAAATAATTATTTTCATTTTAATCGGAATCGTCTTCGCAACCATGTCTAGTTAAGGTCGCTTTATACGTACCACTTATTTCTGTAATTTATAAATTGAAATAATAAAATAAACAAAGCAAAAGACACCCGTTTTTAAACAGTCACTATAGTCATTGACAGTAAGTTATTATTAGTAAAAATGAAATTTACGTTTTTACTATTTCCTACTTTCTTTGTAACTAGCACCGCGGTCTTAATATTTTTTTATATAACAAATTTGAGGATACGGTGCTAATATGTTACCAAAACTTTTATTGACTTCGTCTTTCGTTAATGACTATAAAAATACAGCACATACAAAACTTTAAATTCGCATGAGTTGGAAATTGTTACGTCTTATCATCTATAGACAATAGAATTCGCTGTCCAGTATTATATACCTCTGTGTTGATACACTCAGACCACTTGATGATAGTTTGGAGAAAGTAATGTTTTGAAGTCGCATGCGAGATAAAGTTTTTGATCTAGTTTTATTTTTTGTGTCATTGCTAGCTGATGCTAGTACCCGAGAATTCTCAGTCAATCGGTATTTCGAGGAAGAAAGGGTAACTAAAATTTAGTTCAATGGTTTTATTTTTAAGTATAGCTGCCAATTTTTCAAAATTAAAAAAAACTTGGTCTGGACTCGTCGAGAAAGGACGAAAATTTCGAAGTCTGCGTTAATAACGCATTTTTGATAGAATTGGCTACGCGGAAATGCGCACTTTGTTTCCTAAAGTATCGACGTGATAATATAAATTAATAACATTGATAGCACCATTAATGATATAACCGTTGTGTAGAAGTTAATATTCGAGAAACTGTTGTATATCAGCCATTGACTTATAAAAGTCAATGATATCAGCACATAAAATTAGTATGTTCGTAATGTATAAGTATATAGTAAGTCAAATTTAAATTTATTGTATTTTATGTGGGCGTTCAAAAAGCATCTTTTTTCACATGCTTTTTTAAAAAACGTGCTTTTATATTAGTTTATTTAAGTATATTTACATATGTAAATAAATATAAATGTAGGTATATAATATTATGGTCATTTATTATTTCAATATATTCTGTACGATAATGTAACTTTTTAATAATGCATTTAAATTTTTATCACTGGCACACTACGTCTACCTCTCTGTTCAGTTCTCTTATGCCTCAAAGGTTGTCTGGATGAGATCGCTTTCAGCGATTTGCCCACATTTCGCCAAATTTCGTTGCCGCTTTGTGGATGTGGCCTTATTACACCAAGATTAAGAATTCATGTTCTATTAAAGTCTGATGGAAATCTTTGACTCATGTCACGTTTTTAGATAAAAAAAAAAAACTAATTGTAGAATAAGAATCCGGCTCGAAGATGCAAGACTTGTCAGTAATCTATGATTGATAAGTACGAGTGGTAACTGTCGAGGAAGTTTACTAGTTTGATTTACAATTGATAATGATATACTTCATAGGTGTAAAACAGAACAGGGTTTCAAAACCTGTGGTCCACGGACCCCTAAGGGGACGTGTAATGGCCGCTGGGGTTTATGGCGAGCTTACTTTACCTACAAAAACCTATAAAAAAGGCTTTACATAAAAATTGCTATACAATATGTAGTGGTTAAATAGGTATTATGCATGTGATCTTCTTGAATTTTCGCACCCGAGAGACGAGCGAGTGAGAGAGAAATTTTGAGGAGTTCCATGACTAGAAAAAGGTTAACCCTGGTGGATAATGAGCGGGCTACGCGATGCCAGTATGCGAACTAAAAGTTATGACAATTTGTACAGTATTGCACACCACAACGATGGTTAATTAGGTTTATAATCAATATAATGTAGCACGGGATTTTTTTATTATAATAAGTGACGGTACGAACAACGTGCGCCTGGTGGTTATCGACATGCCTATCCACAACAGTTGTGGTGCCATTCAGAGCTTTAAATCGCAAAGATCTTAGGGGCATTGCCACTACGCCTGTTACCCCTGAGATTGACAAGTCCCAAGTGCCTGTAATTTCACCAGCGCTCTTACCTTTCGAAACCGGAACGCAGTAATGCTGACATTACTGCTTGGCGACAGAAATAGGTAAGGTGGCAGTGCTTCCCTGGATGAACTCTTTCACAAGGAGCTCTACTTGGTTGGATTCTCGCTCGAATGTGACACAAACTATAGTTTCTATGAAATGTACTGCCATTGTTAATTGAAAGGGCGCTTGTGACAAAACTCAAAACCGTGTTTTTTGCGGTCACTTCATACCTTTTTCTGCAGATCATGGCAATATACGTTACAAAGTTTTTTTTAAATGTGTAGTTGGGATACTCTTGCACCTTTGGCAGTGGCTATCTTTATTGCTTTTTTTACGATTGTCTTCAATTCTTTGAGCAACCTAGTCAAGTGCCTCATTTTTGGTGGCTTTTTGGTAAACCACTTCTCATCGCTTCTAGACACTGGTCTATCACTAGAATCGTTTCCCTGATACGTATCAGTTTGTTTCAGCTTAAGTAAACAAATATTGAAGTTAAATAAAATTGTTGTACACTTTTGGAACTGTTACTTTTATAAATCGTCAACTATTTTATGATTTAATAAATGTATATTTAGTTAAGGTCAAATACCACTTGTCTGGTAGACCGACGACTTGTTTCACAAACGGACTTAGTGATGTAAAAGTGCTGTCAGCGCGAGTAGAGAGTAAAAACCGCGGGAGTAATAAAAAAGCAAGCAATGACTTTTTGCACTCAATTTCTTTATTGCATAAAATACGAGACCTGTACCCCACCTAAGGTCGAGTCAGGGGGGCTACTTTCGATGTCCGTCCGACATCCGTCCGAAACAATTACTGTCGAGTAAGTAATATTCCACAAAATTAAAAGACAAGTTTCGCATCACGCGTCTTTGCATTTGGTCAAGTATTGCTTATTTGGCAGTAATTGTTTCGGACGGATGTCGGACGGACATCGAGAGTAGACCCCCAGGCTCGGTTTGAGGCGCGTGGTCGGGCTTAGATTACGGGATGTGCTTATGCTCTTTGGTGGCACAGCGGTTAGTGCTCGGTGATGAGGTTTCGGGTTCGACTCCCGATTTGGGTCAATTTAAGAAACGAACATTTCGAAGTTGGTTCTGGTCTGGGTCTTCTGGGTATTGCCCTCAGAAATATCGTTATTCTGGTACAGAATATTCCCTAACTTGAGAAAAGAAATTTGGTGTGATTGTCTGGTACTTTTTTCCCTAAAAACTTCTCTTTGGTATAGCTTCCAAAAAAAAAGAATCTAACAGAGAGACGGTTGAGGTACAAAAACGCTAACAAAGTATCTCTTTCCCACTACATCGGGGAGTGAGCCATACATTTTGGACAATTGTGAGATCCTGTTTTTTTTTATAACGCACACACTCAACATAGCCCCGCACTAGGGAAACCCTGTGTCGCAGGTGCCATTGACACACTCATAGACAACCACAAATCACACCCAAACTCACGAGAGAAATAAATGTAGGCCATACAAATATTTCTCCCGGCCCGGGAATCGAACCTGAGACCTCTGCGTGGCAGTCCGGCCACGGAGGCAGTTAAAGTAAGTAAGTGTTGAAAAAGCAAATTGTAATTGAAAGGCAAACAATAAATTTTGACCGCAAATTATTATTAAATAATCATAGAGAACCACGATTTTCAGTCGAATTACAGCAAATTTTTATCAACCGACAAAAAAATTTGTATGGCAGCCATGTTAAAACATGACTAAAATTAAAAAATGTGTTGTACGTGTCATGTATGTCGATAGAATTTGTGACAAAATGAATAAAACACATAGGCACAGTTATGTGTTGATACAGTAAACTCGAATTTTGGCCAGACATCGCCAAAAAATGTGTTGTCGATTGATCGTCTGTTGCTTACACATTTACTCGATTGTGTCTGATCACAAGTGTCGATCATTGAAAAATCGAGTAGTCAAATATATAGGCACCTTTATCGCAACCGGCCACACATTTCAAGTTAAGTCTTAAGTGAAAAGCTTCAAATTCTCTTGACTAATATTAATTAATTACTACGTGTAATAAATGCATTATTATCATTATCTTTATACGTACCAGTCATTCCTGTAATTTATAAATTAAAATAAACATTTGTATAAGTTCAAGTAGAATCGTTTATCATTATTTCAACAGACATTAATAAGTCGTCAACAAATATATAATTAACAGAGATTAAAATTAGGGTCGAATTTCCATTTTTTGTGAACACGTCTATCACCGTCACATTAACGGTTTATTATAAGTCTCAGATTAAAGATTGTGCTGACATCTGTACAAAACGTTTAGTTACACCGCACAGGAAGTGTAAGGTTTTTGATGTATGTGATTTTTTTCTAGCAACACGACAAGAGGACACCGAAAAAATTTTGATAGCACAAATTGTGAGATTCCACTAATACACACTGTTTTTTTTTTTAAATCATGACAATAATGCGAATTACTTGACATGAATTACGTATATATGAAAATTTTTAACTCTATTTGAACATAAAAAACGAAACGAATTCGTAGAATCTATACCTAAACCTTACTCCTCAAAAGTTGCCATTTTGCGGATGTGGCCCAAGATTAAGAATTCACATTCCATTTAAATCCACGGAATATCTTTAAATCATGTCACACAATAAAGATCTCCATTTTTAGATTAAAATAGAATAACGATTGCTCGGTGCAATCCGGTTAGAAGACGATAAAGATGTAAGATTTGTCAGTAGGTAATCTATGATTGATACCAGAAGTTTATTAGTTTTTGATTTACAACTAATAAAATTCAGTAAAATAACAACTGTACATTATTGCACCCCACATAAGTAATATAGCACGGGATTAAAAGATTTGAAGAATGGCACTGATGACACCGCTATAGCGTGAATGAGCACCATGCATCCAAGTTGATAATGAGGATTGATTTAGTTCTCATGTTCAACCCCCAATAACACCAGGATTGCACTCATTTGTATATTAACTGCCTCCATAAACTGTATTTTCAGTTTCTATGAAATGTAATTGGAATGCTGTTGCACTTTATCGGGGTAAAGTTGTATTTCTTGTAAAATATAGTTTTATATTATAGTTTATATATATCATTTTTCTATGTCTAACGATAGCCTTAAGTACTATGACATAGAAAAGTTCTTCAATGGAGAATTTCAGCTTACCAAACGATACTCCCTTTTTAAAATTGTCTTTTTAAAAATGCTACATTTTATAATCTCGTAGCGCTGAACCATATGTGTTTGTTATAATATCTATACAAATAACTCCCGCGATTGTAGATTATTTTTTATATCAGTTTTTAATATTTTGACAATTTTTTTTTAATTCTATATCTTCGGATAGTGTTATTTGTTGGAAAGAGGCATTAAAATGATTTTAATTGTGCAGACTCTCGTGAAAATTATTTATTAATGAAAATACACTTTTTTGATAATTAAACAAAATGGTAGATAAACTTGAACTTTACTGAGAGACCAAAAATAGAGTGCAAAAGTCGTCGAATGCTTATACCCACTCGCGGAATGAAACCTTATTAAAAAATATATATTCTAGCAGACAATAAAAGCATTATAGCAAAAAACATTGCATAAAATAACGAACAATAATGTAGTTTCGCTGGTAAAAGTTTTAAATGTTCATTGCCAAGAAAAATTGCATTTCACAATAGGCACACGTGTTTTTGTTTGTTAGACATAGTTATTTAATCATGTTGAACTATTTTTGTAATTTCTTTCCTCCATTTTCGGTTACAATTTATTTGTTGTAGGTTTTAGATTCGAGTTCATTTATTATCTCTGTTTTTTTCAGTTCTATTTCTTGATTTTTCATTTTCAGGTAGGATTTTCCAGGTTTCTTTATTTATATTTATATAAATAATCTTTTCTATGTGGTGTTAGTCAACTCATCATTCTTATCTGGTAAGTTGTAGTTTTCATTAAATTCAGATCTGCTAAGTGAATAAGGCACTTTTCGAATTTCTAGTGATATTTTATTTAGAATAAATTATCATTTCTAGTTTGTTTTTTCATTGTTAAGTTCGATATCGTCAGTTGAATCGGGAATATTGTATTTTAATGATACATCATCATCTATTGATTGCTGCTTTTCTGCATTTTCAAGTAAATCCTGTTCGGTGATATCCAGTTTTTGTGACACTTGCTCCAATACGTGCTTGTTGGTCTTTTCCCACATATCAACTATATCTTTTTTGTCGGCTAATTCACAATCGTCATTTAAAATGTACTTTGCTATCCGAATTGCCTTCTGAATGACTTTTTCAATTTTCTGACCAATCTTTTTAAGCGCCTCATTACCTTGTCTCGACACGAGCATCTTCTTAAGCCACTTACTACCGCTTCTAGATATTGGTTTATCACTATAATCATTTTCCTGATACGTACCAGTCTGTCCTGTAATTTTTAATTTTAAGTAAACAAATAAAGTTAAATAAAATTGTTGAACACTTTTGGAACTATCACTCAAGAGTTGAGTTAAGGTCAAATACCCCTTGTCCGGTACACCGACGACTTTTTCACGAACGGACTTAGTGATGTAAAAGTGCCGTCAGCGCGAGTAGAGCGTAAAAACAGCGCGAAAAATTTCCAAAACAAAAACGCAAGCAATGACTTTTTGCACTCAATTTCTTTATTGCATAAAAATATATTGTACGTGTCATCTACATCAATAGAATTTATGACAAAATGAACAGAACAGACAGGTCCAGTTGTGTGATACAGTAAACTCGAATAACATTCGCCAGCCACCACATTGAAAATACTTGCTGGCTTTTTGTACAACGAATTCTGATTTATGGCTTAAAACAATAATAAATGTGCCGTATAACCACTCCTATTGCCTACCTGGTCCCAAACTAGGAAATGACTATACTTATGAGTACCATAGCAGCAGAATTCGCTTTGGACACTATCCAGAACACTCAGACCAGCAGAACCAATATAAATTGATCCTATCGGGAATTGAACCCGGGGCCTTATTCAGCGCCCACGGTGCAAGCCATTGGGCCATCGACATTATATGTTTACACATTTCAGTGCATTGCACTGCTACCTTGGTACTGTCTAGATTAACTGGTATCTTCTAGGAAATTATCTTTATTATATGGCAAATATTTTGGCAAATTATATTTTCATTTCATCAGAGTCGTCATCGCATAACTTGAACTTGGCATCCTTGGTACAATCAAGGGCATGTCAAATTGATACTTTGGACTTGGCGTTGAATGTTCTTCATGTAAGCCATACACGCTACGGGCTACCGGAGAGGTCTACCTATGCAGGTAAACCGGAACTTGTTTTGGAACACATCTGTGCAGTTTAGTGTACCTGCACAGGTAGACCTTTCCGCTAAACCGTAACTTGTATGGCCTACGTAAGATATCTACAGATTTATTAGATTTTGGATGACCGTTATTGGCGCTGTCAGTTAATAGATTTGCTCGATTGTATCGATCCTTATTTGCGCCTGTTGTCGATAGACAAATATCAGGGTTAAAATCAAACAAATTTGTAGGCACCTACGCTTTATAAAAATTCTACAGTGTTGATCGACAAAAAATGCAATGTCGATGATAGTCTGTTGCTTACGCATTTACTCGATTGTGTCTGATCACAAGTGTCGATCATTACAAAATCGAGTAGCAAATCTGTAGGCACCTTAAGTGTCAAGCTTGATATGCTCTTGACTAATATTAATTAATTACTACGAGTAATAAATGCAATACTATCATTATCTTTATACGTACCAGTCATTCCTGTAATTTATAAATTAAAATAATAAAAAAACAATTTGTATAAATTCAAGTAGAATCACAAACAACACATTAATAATTCACATTAATAAGTCGTCAACAAATATAATTTACAGTGATACAATTAGGGTCGAATCTCCATTTTCTGTCAGTAGCCCTATCACCGCCATGTTAACGGTTTTTTATAAATCACAGAACAAAGTTTATCTGTACTAAACTTTCAGTTAACTTAAATATTATGTCGTTCATTTATGAGTATAAGGATATAAAGCATTACGTAACTTTAAATTCGCACGAGTACTTTCCACAGTCATCAAATTTTTTTACGTCTAAATTCTCTACATAGAAGAATTCATGTTAAAGTTAAACAATTTTAATCTACGTTTCATTAATCCTTTGTATAAGGAGGTCGCGTGAAACATAACCTGTAGAGTTTTTGATATGCGATATTTTTTGTCTCATTCTTAGCTGAGCTTCTGGCACTTGGACTAAAGGTCACCGAATAAATTATGATTAATTCCACGAACTTTCGAGGTCCGTTTTTTTAGTACTCTGTACGGAGATACAGTATGGGGAAATCCGAAACTATAGAAGATACAAGGAAACTGTCTTAGGAACCATTAAATGTTTTTTGTTGTAAAAACAATTTTGACATAGTATATTTTTTTGTCCACAAAAATTAATAAAATTGATCAAAATTTTCAGCTTAGTTTCATGAAGAGAATATTCCATTTATGGGACGAAGAAAGTCGGGACAGCAGAAGTGATATCTACTGACACCAATTTCATTTCGCTGCAAGCTGCTGTGGAAAGAGAAATTTACTCGCGCGAATTTTTACAACCCTTTCCAGAACATAAACCTATCCAAAGATTTTGGTAAAAGCGGATTTCCCACCGTTGGCGAGGTTCTTGATTATGCCGTCCTTGTTCTTGTAACGGATGCCAGCCTCGCCTAGCCCGAAGGGTGGGTTGTCCGCCGTTTGCAGGAAGTAAAGGCCCGTAGTGCCAGGCATGGAAGCGTGGCCCATGAAGCTGGAAATGAGGAACGTTTGAGAATTGGCAGTCAAAGTCAAAATCAAACAATCTTCAGTCAAATTACACTTGAAATCGTTATACTGATTAAACTCCATTGCTCATTCGTAAGGCCGATTCCCCTGAGAAGAATGGGCAAGAAACGCTAGGGGTTGCTCTTTCTAAATATGCATTTGAATACATTTACTATTACTAGGTATATTTAATTTAAACATCTTAGATCGAGACTACCTGAAAGAGCTAAATGGGTCACTACCACGGATTTTTGCCATCCAAGTACACAGAAGCTGTATAAATCTTTAGTACAAAACTTTCGTTTCTCTATAGTTTTAAACCTCGTGAATGGCAAATTTTGTACATCAACCGGAATCTTGTTATAGAAGCGTATACATTGCCCCTTAAATGATTTTTTGACTTTGTGAAGACGACTATCAAGAAAAGCTACTTTATTTCTATTCCTCGTGTTAATGTTATGTCTGTCACTATTTTCATAAAAAAAATACTATTGTTCTTAACATAAAAAAAATTTTCGTAAATGTACAGTGACATTAGTGTCAGAATGTTAATCTTTTTAAACTTATCTTTCAAAGGTACTCTGGGCCCCAGATTGTAAATTGCCCTAACCACACGTTTCTGCAGGACAAAGATTCTATTAATATCGGCGGCATTACCCCAAAGCAAAATCTTTTTATGTTTATGTAACTGAAGTACAGTTAACTACGAAAGACGCTGATCGGTCAAATTTATTTAAATCGAAATGGTACGATGGGAATGGGAGAGGTGCGCCTAGAAATTCATTGCACGATATTTAAACATATGACTTTTAAAAATAAAATATACTTTCTTAGTAATTATTAACACAAAGATCCGGATTCGAACCGACGTCTTCTAGCATACCGTACCAGATGCTATACCAACTAAGCCACGGAATAACCAGTGGACCTCACGAATTTTTCTATGTGTCTGCGCGTATCTTTGTATTTGGTTTTTCAACGACTCTTCAGCCGTAGCGCCATCTATGAGAAATCTATAATATTTCGTCACCCAGTTAGATACCTTTACAGCTACCAGCCCCGGCTAGAGTTGTCGCTATTCATTGTATTTAAATTTTTATTGAATTGATATTCAATTATTTTATGTGAATTTACTTCACTAGTTTGTTATAATTATTAATACAAAGATCACTCAGATAAAATTCCGGCCGGATTCGAACCGACGTCTTCTAGCACACCGTGCCAGACACTATCCAACTAAGCCACGGAACGAACCAGCGGACCTCACGAATTTTTCTATGACCTTGCGTCGTATCTTTGTGAACCGATTTTGATAATTCTGTTTTTGTTAGAAAAAGTGTACCTCAGTAGTGGTCCCATATAATTTTGAAGAATATATTTCACGACCAAGTGTGGCTGCTCACGCATGAAGACTCATTTTTACAAATAGCGCCTCAATTTCATTATAAGGAGCAATTATTCCGTAAATGAATGTAGAAAAAAAATGAAAATCGATGCATGACCACCATGATACCCATTAAATTATTTTTGTGAAATTGTTCCATTAGTTTGTATAATAAATTTCTCATACATTTCTCACAAATGGCGCTACGGCAAAAAGTCGTTATAAACCAATAACAAATATATGCAACAAGCACATAGATTGTGCACATTATGTTGTGACGACAGATAGTCATGCATTTGCGGCTTGTATATTTAAATGAAGTCGTTCACACATAGAACGTTGCGACGACAGACTGTCGTGACAATGGAAAGAGTTGAAAGTCAAAGAATCTTTATTCCATAGGTAAAATAAATTTACACTTGAAAATGTCACATTTAAGCTACAGCTCGTTCACTGCGCTGACCTCCCTGAGAAGAACGAGCAAGAAACTCTAGGGAATACTCTTTTCAAATAAACTTAAATGCTATGGAATACACTTTGAATCTAATTTGTGTGGATTCGGGAGCCGTGTCGTTTTTCCATACATCTTTATCTAACATGTACTTTTCAATTTTGTAATATGACTTTTCGA
>NW_020653736.1:2599407-2602152 GCF_003589595.1 Hyposmocoma kahamanoa | reverse complement strand
GTAGTAATATGGGAACAGGCTACACGCGACAGTCGTCCAACGATAAATGAAACGTTACGACCTAATGTGAACGCGCCCTGAGTTGGCACAGCGTCCGGCACGGTTTGCTGGAACGCATTGGTTCGAATCCAGCCGGATTGCAGGAATTTTTTCTTAGTGTTCGATCTTTGTATTAATAAATAATCTGTTTTCATTATCAATTACAAAAACAAGATTTGAATTTGTATGTTTTAACGTGTAAAAACCGATTTTCCGACGTCGAAATACGGCAAAAGGGATATTTTGCGTGTCACTACACTTTAAAAAAGGCGAGGTACCTTATGTAAGTAACATCCTGCGAGCAATTGCCAATCTTGAATGAGTCCCAGTCGTTGCATTTCAAAGCCGGGAAGGCCTTCGGGTCGACCACAGACTCCGCATAGTACAACCACGCTCGGCTGTGGCTGCAAGTTTGGAAGAAGCAGTTGGGCTGCTGGGCGCCGGCATTAGGGTAGTAGTCTACGTGACCTACAAACGGGAGGAATGAAAATGTTAACATGATTTATTTAAGGCATAAAATATTGTATTCTGCCGCGTTGTGCAGCGCAATTGCACAATTTATTACAAGCTTATAATAATACCACAGGTAATGTAATAATAAAGGCGGATGCGAGCCCGAACTGTCATACACTCGTTCGGGACAAACCATCGGTTGCGACATTTACGTTAAATATTTCATGGAGTCATTCCGATGGCGGACCGGACTTTTCAAATAAAATAAATAATTATATGTATCGTTTCCGAGGTGTTTGAGAGTGCTTATTACGAATATGGCATTTATTTCTAAATCCAAGATGGCGGACGCGACTTTTCAAATAAATGCAATATGAGCATTGACTTACAATTATATGGACGTCGGGTCCGCGCTAAAAAGTGTCCGCACTTGTAAGGCGCTAAAATCGTATACAGAGCGCGACACTCCGCTTTAGTCTTCATTTGTTCTACGGACAGCGCGATACTGCGATGACATAACAATTTAAATTTCGAATAGGTTGACTTGGGACATTTTTTTCGTGGTTTTTGTATTAGACCCGTCGTCCATTTATTTGTAAGTCAATGAATATGAGTATCATTTTCGAGATATTTGCGGGTGCTCATTACGAATATGGAACTCATTTCTAAATCCAAATTGGTGGGCACGACTTTTCAAATAATGGCAAGTATATATGTATGTATACAAATACTAGTCACTTAGATACAAAATTGAATAGGTATTTTGTATTATTATATTAAATTCCATTCAAAAATTACTTCGCAAGATAAATCCACGGAATAAAATTAGAACCAGTTTCTTTTTTTTGGAAATTTATAATGTTCTTTTATTATAAAATTACCAGACTACGAAATTATACAAATGAGCTTACTAGATTCAAAAATTACCTTGCAAGAAAATGATATATTATTTCATATACTTGGTATAATAAAGTCTAAATATTTGTTAAGTGATGTGGATATTTGTAATTGGCTTACTCTTAAGAACTGTACCGCACCCTTAGAGGATGGAAAAAACAAAGGAAAGGAGCTGCCCTATCTAAGGAATAAACGTCCCTACCTAAACCAAAAATGTTCACCACAAATGGCGGATTTAGTGTTGTACCATAATCATAGATAAGTCAATATCGACATGCAAATGTATAGCTTGAATGTTGAAACTGCTTTTTACGTTTGCAAATTTGTATAGTTTACTGCGATCAAAGTATCATTGATACTAGGCTATTATTACTAGGCAAGTAATGAGCCATTTTAATCAAAATTATATATAAAGTTATTTACCAATAAATGTAACGATGGAATTGCATTATCATGTAATGCATAACTATACATGTAACTATACATTCAAAGTTTTATTAAAATTTGACTCTTCAAAATGGAGCGAACAAACGAAGATGGTATTTGATCCAGTGTTTATGTTCGGCAGTTCTATAATATCCAACCATACTTTCTTTCTTTTTCATTTGTAGGTAAACTTTAAAAAAAATAATAATGAAATAATAAAAACCTTGTAGTCATTGACTTACAATTATATGGACGTCGGGTCCGCGCTAAAAAGTGTCCGAACTTATAGGGCGTTAAAATCGTATACAGAGCGTCATTCACGCTTTAGTCTTCGTTTGTTCGACTGACAGCGAAGCAAGCAAAATTAGACACTACTGCGATGACATTACAATTTAAATTCAACGTTTTAGCTTTTTCATATTCCTTTACATGTCACTACGTTTAAATAGGTTGGCTTGGGACATTTTTTTCGTGGTTTTTGTATTAGACCCGTCGTCCATTTATTTGTAAGTCAAAACTTGTAGTGAATTGTTTTAATAACAGAATATCGATAATATGTCTGCTTACAAGAACAACACTACCTCAAAATAATCGTTATCAACAATCATCAAAATATACTAACAAACAGGCAATCTAAAGTAACCAAAGCAAAATTCGGCAAGACATGAATAAACTACTTAAATGAGTCTAATTACATGAGATATTTAGTTAGGCTAGTGTATGATTTATACGCAGAAAAATAACACATGCCGGTGTAATGTAACATTCGGTTGATTTCCAATTTTCTACTGCCGCACCACTTAATGTTGCAGCGACGCATTTTAATCAATACTTAATTGTTCTAACTGTCAATATTTTTGTCCATTTCATTACTATTCATGCGTGTAACTCAATAAAACATTTGGCCAAACATTGGTTTTGACATTTGAT
>NW_020653736.1:2585301-2599397 GCF_003589595.1 Hyposmocoma kahamanoa | reverse complement strand
TCAGGTCAGGACTTGAGCATTGAGTAGAGTTCTGGAATACGACCCTAAGGCCTCACCACATGTTGTTTTTTTTATCTTTTTGTTTATATGTAATCTGTTGGTGTTCAAAATAAATAAATTAAAGCCACTTAAGTCATACCGTCAAAACAGCTTTCATCATTAATGTAATGTGATATAACTCTCGTAACAAGCATAGAAAAGTTAGCGACTAATTTCTTAAAATACGCCTGTCCATAACAATGCCACTCAGAGCTTTAAATTACAAATATCTGAGGGGTACTGCCACTGCGCCTGTCACACATAACAGTCATAAGTTGATAAGTTCCATCTGCGTGTAATTTCACCAGCACCCTTCAAGGCCGGAACACAGAAATTTTCACATTACTGTCTGGCGGTAGAGATAGGTAAGGTGGCAGTGCTACCCTGGACGAACTCTTTCACAAGAAGCTCTACTGATACTAAATGTAAAACTGTCGTTTAACAGATGTCGCCTTATTAAATCGAGATTGCGATTTCTGAAATTATACCATTCAGCTGTCACTCACCAACAGGGTCCTTAAGGCCGAAAACACCTGCGTCCGTGTGGATCACGTCAACGTAGTCAGCATCGGTCTCTTTTAACCGCAAATCATCATCCACGTGGCTGCAAATAATACGTCAGTTATGAAAAATAAAACCAAAACCCTCACCAAAAACTTGCCAAAAACCTGGACCAGTAAAATTTGTGAAACCGAACAAGTACCTACAAGGTTGTAAACATTATTATCACCATTAACCCGTTTTATACGCTCCACTGCTTGGCACGGGTCCGCCACGTTCTGGTTCAATGCGGGTTGGGGACTTCACAGATTTCCCAAGGGTTGTGCTCTTTTCGGACGTGTAGGTTTCATCACGTTTTCTTTTATCGAAAAACTTAAGTAAATTTCAAATTTTTAAACATTAAGCAAAAAGAGTCTCCTTAAACGCGTCACTGCATTCCTGAACAGAATAATCTTACTATTATTTGTGAAATTATTAAAATCAAAATTATTTTTCCAAATAATATTTCAAAATGTTGTATGATAGACAGATACAAAGGCGTAATAATTTGATAAAAATAACTATTTATAAACAATATAAAATATGACTCGACCTGAGTTGCACAGATTCCTTGCCTCCTGATTGATTAAAATATAAGCGGTACTTGGGCAATCAAGGACACTTCTATTCCATCTCTTTGCTTTTTGTTTTGTAGCGTTTAAACATTGGTTGTGTTTCATTATTTTCATTGACTCGTAGAAAAAGTATGCGTCGGAAAGTGAGAGGAAGGAATGGTTCCAATCAGGGTGGTCTGAACGCCCAGGTGGTTCCTTAGAAATACTATCCATGGTGGGTACTCACTACGTTTTAGAATAGATCGAAAACAAAACGTAGCACCAAAAGTATGTTCTTCGTTTATTGTAGAGAGGTACAATAATCAAACAACCAGGCATTTGGTACAGAGTAAACGACAGTATTGTGGAGTTGTCTTGTGCCCAGCGACTCGAATGTCCCTCCTAGCAGACAGAAGCCCTATTTATAAGGCGACATCCCCACAAGTCTGCCCGCGTGCCGTCAGCCGACTATCTTGTAAACAACGTTCTAAAAGAACACCTGTGTCGTTAGTGCTAACGTCTGGAGATGCAATGGCTTCGCAAACAATATATGGAGCCAATTATATCACTTGCACTGATAACTGCACGGGTGCATACTCGTGTCATGCCTGTAGGGCTAGCACGTCAGGGCGCGTCTTGAGCGAGAGCGACATGCCGCTATCCTTGCATAGAGATCTCGCGCTGTATGTCGCTCTCACGCAAGTCGCGTCCCGTTCGTGCTAGCCATACAGAGCAAAGAGTGTCCGTTCGCATAACAAGTCGTTTACTCCTGCACGTGTTGTTTACTGTGGCCTAAACACGGTAGTCGACATTAAGAACCCTCATTATGCAAAGATGGCATAAAATACCATTGTAAGCTGTGTATGTAAGCTCTAGAATCCATTTCCTAATCATACCTGAAGCATGGTCCGGCTGGGTCGAGCCCGGAGATGCGTCCAACTCGCATGCCTGTCAGCTTGGTGAACTGCTTTCCGGTGAAACCAGCGATGTGCGATCCCAAACTATGTCCGATCACGTGGATCTGCGTAGGATCCACGCCACCTGCACACGCAATGACAGAAGTACAGTCGATGCTCAAAGATACCACGATACCTTAGTTGACCTTTTGGTTCTAAGAGCTGTCTTACGCATTCTACAGATATGTAGTTGAAATTTGTATTCTGTATTCTAGTAAGTAATATGTTAAATATGAAATTGGCTTAAAAAGTTTCTTAAAATGACAATATCTAGTGACATAGTAAGGAAGTCATACCAAAATGAATTTTACGGTTCACAAGTTGAGTTTGTTTAATACTTTTCTTCACACTTGTCTACTTAGAAACAAATGGTCGGTTATCGGGTCAGATATTTTAGGGCATCAACTGTACAATTATGCCACTTTATAAAAAATACAATAACAACACAGACAGCAATATAAGTATTACAGAATGAGCTAATGTGTAACAGGCGGCCTCATTACTAAGCAGTAATTTCTTCCATGCAACCATAAAACTGACAAAAAAAAACTGTATTACTGAAATTGGAAAGAGCTCAAAGGCTGTTGTTGAAAATCTGCTTTTTTAAACCCAAATTATTCCCAACCGAACGTCTGTACAAAGAGTCGAAGCTATTAACAGTTAGACAACTTTACATTTCTCCCGTCACTCTTCATCAGCACTCTCAAACACCTCCACAAAACCACGATAGTGTGAACCAAAAGAGAAGACACTACTCCGTCTGTATTTCAGTTCCAGTCAGAACAACATTTGTTCAAAGATTTTTGCGTTTTCGAACTGGCAGAGTATACAATTTATTAAATAAAAAACTACATATATTAAATTTATCTAAATATGAATTAAAAAATAAAATCAACACATATTTACTAATACTAAGCTATGACAACACAGAGAAATTAATTGAAATCACAAATTAAAGTGAACATAAACACATACACACACACACACTCACACACTCAAACACACACGCATACACTCATGCGTATCTTCTTCTCTACAAGTTCTACATATTACCGAACAATAAATGTAATTAACTGACTCTGAGTTGGGAGGCCTGGAAACCTAAAATACAAATCATAGTTTTAGTTTAGGCTCCAGCTTTCCACAAATGTAATTTGTTTTGAAATTGTCACCTTAGATTTAATATCTCTTTTTAAGTAATGTTTGTGGAAGGAGAAATAAACGATTTTTATTTTTATAAGATAGAACTTTAAGAGTGGAAAAGGGGGCTGCAATCATGTTGCATCCAAAGAATATCTTCTAATTAAAATGTTTAAAATAATTTCACTAACATTATAGATTCCCGGGGTCCATGTCAATGATACAAATTAAGGGGTGCATGAGACGTTAATGAGGGTACTCGTGAACCTACCTAAACTCTCGTCAGTGGAACTTACTTAGGCAGACCGAAAACCATAATTTTATTTTCCATACGTGGGACAGTCCACATTACATAGGTTGTACATAGATTTTTTTTTTGTCTGCATGGCTTCTTTGAGCCTTGGTAACCTAGTGAACCTCATATAGCAATTGAATCTGTGGCAACGGATTCCACGGAGAACTTATTATACATAGATGCTTGAAGAATTTTCTTATTGTTTGGCGTTGATGTCTCAATCTAATCAAGGTAATCAAGTTGTTCATTGAGTTTGTTTATTTAATGATATCAAATGATGGGACGAACAAAAAAACAAGTCGTGCGTCTGGTGGCAAGTTACAAACGGGTGAATTTCAGTGGCACTTTTCGATAGTTTTAGGGTCTTAAACGTACAAATAAGTTCAAGCAATGTCAATAATTATAAAATCACAGAAATATTTAAGTGAAATATAACAAAAAACGATATTTTAGGCCACACGGATGAGATTGCAGTAACACGAATGATTTTCTCATAAACATAAATGAGAAAGGCGGCCAGTAATGAGATATTATTATTACAACACACATTTTATCGTTCACAAAAGAATACGCAACAAATATTTTAATATAACTTCTTGTATCAAAATCCTTCTCATCCGTGCAAGACCATCTATCTATCTATTTGTAATAAATAAATAAATCTAAATAAGTATTTTGTTAATGTCATGTAAACTTTGTTGTACATTAATATATCATCGTCACCACCATCAATTGTGGGAGTACTTTTCTATGCAAATTCTTTCATAATCTTTTGGAATTACTATTCGCCACATTTGATTAAAATTAACCTGTAATCTACTGCTACTAAAGTGTAAAGTGACCTGTTCTTACACGCACACGTGCTTATTTTAACTCCTTGTATATGTTGGAAAACAAAAACACTGTTTTACATTAAGATATAACAATGTTCTTACAATTAATCTAACCGGAAACAAATTCTACTCTATATATGGAACTATCCAGGCCTTAGTCATGGTCAAGAGAACCGGTCTGGCTTGATGCCATTACTTAAATCAACCGACTGTCCGGTCATACATCGGTACATAAACTTGTTTATATGCTTGTCTAATGTAATAAGATGTTTTATTACTTATTCACAAGTTTAATATCTTTTTCGCCACGACAGCGATATAAAAAAAATACATTTTCACCTCACTAGCTCGGAAAGGCTTCCTTTCTTATTACAAATCTGCGCAAAAGCGTTTTTTGCACGCTAGTGTGGAAAAGGTTTTTGAAATTTTGACGATAGACTGTGGCGCACCTAACTTTTTCTTTCGGTGAAAAAAAAAGACAATGACACATTCAACTACGCGATTTGTCGTAATGTAATGTCGTTTGATTTAAGTCTGTCACCATTTTTTTCATAAAAAACGCTATTCTTCTAAACGTAAAGAAAGTGTAAGAATGTTATAGTTGTTTTAAACTTATCTGATGAACACACTCTGGGGTCCACGTTGTATATTGCCTTAACCACAGGTTTCTGCAGGACAAAGATTCTAATAATATCTAGGAACACTTACTTTGAGTCATAGAGGCCAGGACCTCCCCAAGCTTCTCTCCCATCAAGCGTACGTATGTGGTTGACCTGAGGTAGAGCCAGTGAATCAGCGAGCTTCCATCCAGAGCCAATACGTTGCATAATCCTTTAGAAAAACCATATGACCATTTGTTACTTAGGAATGAAGAATATTTTATTATTATTATTATTGTTACAAAGATCAAATAACATAAAGAAAAATTCCTTTAATCTGGTTTTTTTATAATACCAAGTGTGTAGGTGTGGATTGTGGAAACGGAAAAATCCCCCACCACCTGGTTTCATCGTACCTCAAGAGCAACTACCACCAGGTTGGGACCTGCGGAGGCCCGTGAGCAACATACTATTGAGGGTCAATATAGTTCTAAAATAAAAGAAATATCGACGCGATAAGAAGAAGAAGAATAATGCCAAGTGACGGGACGTACAAGCCGTGCACCTGCTGGTAAGCGACACGCCTGTCCATAACAGTTGCAGTGCAGCTCAGAACTTTAAATCGCAAAGATCTTACGGGCACTGCCACTGCGCCCGTCACCCTGAGACATAAGTTGACAAGTCCCATGTGTCTGTAATTTCGTCAGCACCCTTATCCTTCAAAACCGGCGCGTAGTAATAATAATAATAATCCTTTGTTGTTGTTGTTGTTGTTCGATCTTTGTAATAATACAATACAATAATGGATTGTACAACAAGTGCATAATACGCGTCATTTTACACGAGACGAGTACATCGACCCGAGCTGTAGGCGAGGGTAAAATGGGTTTTATGAACGAGTTATACACTCTGCTTTTCACTTCGATTGCGAGGAAATTAAACAGCAATATTACAAATAAACGATTATTTAATTAAAATTGAATTGAAAATTACAACAATTAGACATATTTAATGTGATTTTTTTATATACACTAGAGCATAAAAAATATTCTTTTCACTTCTCATGCTCTTAAAGTTCGTATTTATGCTGTGTGTAGGCTGCATAAAATAGGATTTTATGTTCTAGTGCATAAAATAAAGGTCGTTAAAGACCGAGGCAATGATGCCTGCGCCAACAGCCACGCACACTACAACTTTATAAAATAAAGTTTAACTTTAATTTTTTTAATCCGTGTTATATTACAAAATTAAAAAGTAGGCAATAGTAATTCTAATAAGTTATAAGAAATAAAAAATAAAAGCTTGTAAAATATAACTGAGCATCATGTAGTCCGACCTGAGTCACGTGTAGAATTGACATTCAATTTTAATTAAATAATTATTTATTTGTAATATTGCTGTTTAATTTCCTCGCAATCGAAGTGAAAAGCAGTGTATAACTCGTTCATAAAATCCATTTTACCCTCGACTTAAGTATCCAGGAATACTCGTCTCGGGTAAAATGACGCGTTTTATGCACTTGTTGTACAAAAAAAAAAATGCACACGGATAAATACATAATAATAATACAAAAAAGGTAAAAAGGTGGCCCATGTCTTTATGTACCTACGATATGTAATATTGTTTAAATAATAGGACAAAAAATTAAAAAAAAAACATCGCTATAGGACAATAGAGGTAATGAGTTATACATTTTCCCACACACATTACGTAGTCGGACTAGTCCAGAGTTCTACTACTTGTTGTGGGTGAATCATTGCCACTAGAGCCAAGCAATTACATTATTGACTATTCTCATTTTGTTTGTTTTTAACCGACATACTGTATGTATGTTTTATATATATTTTCGGATATCTCCGTCAATTGTGAACCGATTTTAAAAATCCTTCTCCACTTGACGCAATACTTATAATCAACAAATCACTGTCATCATGACAACCAGAAAATAAAATATAAAATGTACAAAAGAGTCTGTGACCGTGATTTATTACACTTCTCAGAAAACAACTTTTTGATTTATTTATTTGGTATCCCAACAGAACATATACAATGTTCAATACAATACAAAATTTAGTATCTATCTTAATGTACATATCCCAGTAACAGGGAAACGCAGTATTATTAATTATGATATCAGACTAACAAGTAAGGAACAGAAACAAACAATAAAAGCAAACTACAATCCTCTCAACATAGCACGTGAATTGCCATGTACAAATTAAAATTAAAAAAAAAATGTGAATTTGGAAAAAACACAACAGTGACACTTTTATCATTGCAAATGATTGCAATACAAAAAAATCACTGAAATTCAATAATTTTTCGTTTCAATCGGGTATATGTGTCATTAAAAATATCAATACGTTCTATAACGTAAGATCCATAAAATAAGATCTATAACGTTTAATAATATAACTTTTTTATAAAAACAAATCGACGTCAAAATTTCGTGGAATTACATCTATTTGCCAAGTTTTATTAAATTTGGTTATAGAGTCGATACAACCCCAAATGGCTCTGGTTGATTCCCACATAACAGTGAAAATGTTGTATCAATCACTTTTGAAAAAAATAATAATTATTTTTATAGTAAAATTGAGGATGTATACACTGCTTACACATGATTGATATACACATGTAAATCTTATAATGATCCTTGCCACCACATCGATATATTTACCTGTAAACTAAATTGTTTTTGTCAAATGTTAAAAAAGTAGATTTTGGTTAATAAATTAAGTAATTATTTCTTTTCTGCAATAATTGTCTCAATTTTTTAAAACTTGTTTAGAGCTTTGTCATTTGGTTAGGCCATTGTTTACAGAATTTTGTCATTGTGTAGTAGATTAAGTGCTTTCGGCCTTCACTTTGTGAATTATCTATCATTGGAAACAAAATTTGGCTAAATTTAATATTTAATAGGTAAACAAAACATTTATGTAATATGTAAGCTGTATGTTTCTTTAAATAAATAAATAAATTAGTTTACTATAGTTAGTATTAGGTCAAAATAAATTATTAACTCTTAAAGTCTTTACCTTGACTAAACAGGGCCGTACTGATGTTGGTAAAGCTATTCTTGCTAGGGTCATCTGTGAAGCCGTGTATGTAGATGTACAGCTTCTGATGAGGGTTGTAGCCCTGAGACTGCGGTATCAGCTGCGCAGCACGGTTCAATTTGTACGTTATGCTGAAGTCACTGTTTGAGACAGAACGGTACAAAATTAGTATCTTTTTCTTTTTTTTTCTTGCACATACTCATATCTGCGCACTAGGGCCGCCCTGTATCGCGGGCGCCTTCGACACACATAGATTTAACCACATATTATACCCAAGTGCCACTCAGCTCTTTAAGTCGCAAAGATCTGAGGGGTACTGCCGCTGCCAGCTGTCACCCTGAGACATAAGTTGACAAGTCCCATGTGCCTGTAATTTCACCAGCACCCTTACCCTTCAAAACCGAAACACAGTAATTCTGACATTATTGCTTCGCGACCGAAATAGATAAGGTGGCAGTACTTCCCTGGATGAACTCTTTCACAAGGAGCTCTACTGCTACGAAAATATATAATAATTATAGTGGTCGTTACCTACCTAATTAAAAATTAATAAAAATATATGTTGTATTTTCATATCTTTCATCGTAGAGGTTACATCATTTGCTCACGGAGTGTGTTCGGATGTAACCTATAAAGGCCGCGGTTAGTTGCGCAGATTGGTTTTATACATTTAATTGTAATGTGGGACCAATCCGTTTTGTCTGAACGAATAAGTAGTACAGCGGAAAGTATGGTATGCATGTCTGGGTAGGTAGTATTTGTTTGGATTCCATTATGTGTTTTCTTGGTGCATTGTTTTTGTAATGGGGCTGACATGTTCGATAATAAATCAAAGTCCCTAAATACACATAGAGACAAAAAATGAATTGTAGTTTTTATAAAAATATGCCACATCTTCTATTTCTTTTTCACACGCATTAGGAATCGATGGCACAAGAATGCAGCGTTTCATACTTTTTTATCTACATATATCATAGAAGGGAAGATCAAAGGAAAAAAATGTAGAAGAAGACCGAGATTATATGTATATTAGATATTTATATTTGATAAGGGAAAAGATAATGTAGTGCTGTATCAAGAAATCAAATTTAGGGTACTGAAAAAATATTCCGCCGACAAAAGCCTAGCTTTTAATTAAGAAAATTATGAATAAATTGCCTCTTTAAACGAGAACCATTATTTGCAATGGTATGTAAGTATATACATCGGGTACCTATTTCGATTATTTATTGGCAAAATCAATTAATGTGCTTGCGTCAAATGTCGCGGTCGTGATTGATTTAGTGGTGGTGTAGCTCATTGGATCCGAGACGATATTAGTTTTGCCTCATTATAATTTGACTTTTATGTCAAAAGGAAATAAAGAATATTTCTATGGTATGGAAATATCATGCGACGAGAAGAGTGTTGGGTATGAATGTGGAGGGATATAAGGGGAGAGGAAGGCCAAAGAAAAGATGGATGGATTGTGTGAAAGTTGACATGGATAAAAAAAGATATGTGTATGGAAATGATGACTGGTAGGGGAGAGTGGAAGAAAAATACTTGTTGTGCCGACTCCACCTAGCGTGGGATAAGAGCAGGAAGAAGAAAATAGATATTTCTGCCAAGCAGTAATGTGAACAATACTGTTCCGGTTTTGAAGGCTACGGGTGCTATTGAAACTAAAATGTTCTATTCTAATATATGTAATAAAATGCTTTTTACACTTTTTGCTTTATGGTCGGTGCGTGTATCATTTGTGGTTTTGGTATAGGAATTTTAACTGAAATCTCTGTAGTATATATATATAATAGTGTATAATTGCGGTGAGTGAGGTGATTTCTTAATTATATACTTAATTAGAAACTGTATACTGCTGTGTCTATAGCGCCAAATGTATTTGACTTGTACTTTACATTATATACAAGGTGAAGCCTGAAAACCAGCAAATTGCTGAGGCTGTTACCTATTCTTCAACACTGATTTAGATTTTAAGCCACTGTTTTAAGTTTTTATGTCTCGTTGAATTCGAAGAATAAAGTCTTTTATTTATTTATTATTATTGTTATTTAAAAGCTTGTCGACTTTATGCCTCAAGGTGACGAGAGCAGTGGCAGTGCCATTCAGACTTTTAAGATTTAAAGCACTGAAAGACGTCGGTTCGAATTCGGCCGGATCGAAGGAACTTTTTCTGAGTGTTCGATCTTTGTATTAATAATTATAACAAACTACTGGAGTCATTTCACAAAAAAATAACTGAATATCAATTCAATACAAATTTAATCTGTTTATCAATCAAAATAATTTAAATTAAATAAAATGAAAGAAGTGTGGAAAGACGACATGGCTCTACATTTCACACAAATTTAATTCCGCGGTATTTAAGTTTATTTGAAAAGGGCTATTTCTAGAATTTCTTCTCAGGATAGTCAGCACAGCGAATGAGCAGTAGCTTAGAAAATGATGTTTTCATGTGAAAATATTTTACTTATGGAATAAATGATTTTTCACCTCACTAGCTCGGAAATGCTTTCTTTCTTATTATCGAAGGAATGTTTTCTAAGTGTACGATCATTGTATTCATAATTATTCAAATTATTTTATTGAATAATAAATCAAAATTAAATTAAAGAAATCCTGTGGTAAAAACACGGTAAATAAATTTAAAAAATATATATTATTTATGTCCCAACTAAAACAAATCATTCCCTCTTTCACCTTCACTCGATTTGTGAACGCATTTTTAATCTTTGGTAAGTGCATTTACAACTTTTTGAAACTTAGCAGCACTATAAACGTTTCAAAATGACGAAATTCAACTTGAGTGTGTAAAAAGTTTCTACTACCAAACGATTTAATTAAAAATTCTACAAGTTACAGTTGTTGACAGACAGTCATCCCCTCACATCATATAAAAAGAAGTTAAGCATTATTTTTATTTATTAATTATATACTCAGACGAGTTATTGGTACCAGTAAGCTTACACAAAATATTAAGTCTAAAAGTAAGTTTATATCGCTATTTTTTCTTGGTTTATATTGATTTCGTCATTCCCTCACCGTCATTCCCTCAACCTCAACCGTTCTCACTGTCCTATTTTTTTTTTTCTTAAAAGCCATATTTTGGGGACCATTATATCATCAAAAAATATTTACATAAGTACTACGAAATGTACAAAAAATAAATACTTCATCGAAATACACATAAATCGATAGATTCTCGGAATTTCATGAGAACTACCCACCTACTGCTTAGACCACTCGGTAAAGCTTCGTGGCCTAAACGCGGTACACGACTCGAAAACCCCTCATTATGCAACGATTGCATTTAATACTATTTTAATTAGGTTCCATTTCAATATGTTTTTTGTTTGAAGCCCGCTCGGTTCTGTTTTGCTATTGAGTTTGTTTTTAAAATTACTTTGAGAGTGACGTTCCTTTATTCATTAACAAAGTATTGTGAATAACATCCTGATATAATAAAACTATATACAAAAAACAAACCCATAATAGCAGAAAATCCCTTGACAATCAAATTAATCTGAATGAAAAGGTCGTGTTGTTATTCCGACTTTAGCAGGAAACGGATTTTGTGAATCATACGTAAATTACGTATGTCGGGTTATAAATGTCGTTCAATTTATTGATAATTCGTTTCTGAAGGTTGTTTCGTAATGATTATCAAGGTGGCATATGGATGGCATTCGTGTAAGCCTTTGCCATGGTTGCTAAATTAAAGGACAGGATTGAAATATTAAATTTGACAATTTAATGTAAGTTGGCCTGTGCTGTAATAAATAAGTCATACCAAAATAGTTTTACGGCTCATAGGTTAAAGGTTAAGCTTGTTTGAGACCTTTATTTACACTTATTTACTCAGAGTGGTTGATGAAGGGGCTGATATTTTAGGGCACCGACTGTACCTACAACATGGCAGCATTAGATGAAAAATGTATTAATTTTGAAATCATTGATACGAGTTAAATTATTAATCTATGTGAAACTTTAACGGAGAACTGGAATAGTATTTTATGCAATCGTTGCATTTGCCAATTGGCCTAAGTAATAGGTATGTACGAGACTTTAAGACCTAATTATGTATTGACTTTGACTTTGACATTGCATACAATGTTTTTCTACTAGTAAATTAAAATAATAAAACACAACCAAATATTCGAAGATTGTTTGTTCAATAATCCACGACAACTCGCTCGAACAAAAGTCAAACAAAACCTACAAAATAAAAAAAACAAACAGATAGAATATAAGTGATTGGCCAAGTACCTCTTATATTTTAACCAATCAGGAGGCAGTACAGCATTTAAATAGCGTCGTGTTTGATGTTTTATATGGGTAGTTTTATTGCGATCACGCCTTTCTTCTTGCTATGTAACGTAAATGTGGTGATATTATTAAATAAAATGATTTGAATTTTAATAATTTCACAAATATAGTGACGTTATTTTTGTCCGGAACACAATGACGCGTTTATGGAGACTCTTTTGATGAGCAAAGTACGATGTTTTTTTTTTAAATTTTCAATTCTTAACAACAACAGAACATATATAATTAGAGCCACATTGTGTTTTTATTCTTAAATACAAAAATATTATTAGGATTGAAGCAAAAAACAATTAACCGATTTTAAAAATTCAAATTTCAAAAAGGACCCATTGTAATGACGTTTGGTATACCAGTGTCTCTACCACGAGTATACACTTTTTTGTTTTAACATTTTGTCCACAAATATTTTACGTTGTCGTTAGTGAGAAATGTTACAGTAATCTCATGGTAGAGCCACAGTGCGTCCTTTTGGGAACTACAGATACACATACAGATAGCTGTCTATCATAGATCATTAGTAGTGGTAGTGGTTTGTCCACGGAAGTACTGCCACCTTGCCTAATTCTGCCGCCAAGCAGTAGTGTGAACATTACTGCATTCCGGTTTTGAAGGGTAAGGGTGCTGGTGAAATTACAGGCACATGGGACTTGTCAACTTATGTCTCCGAGTGACGGTTGCAGTGGCAGTGCCCCTCAGATCTTTGCGATTTAAAGCTCTGAGTGGCACAGCAACTGTTATAGACAGGCGTGTAGCTTGGCACTAGAAAATAAAATAAAAAAATATATGTAGCCTTCAAACTTATATAAAAAAATTAACATTTTCTTAGTATGTACATATCCATTTCGTAATGCGTCAATGCGTATTAAATTTCTTATTTCCCTGTTTATTTTCTAAACAGTCCAAAAATAGAGATTCTCACATGTTTTATATATGGCTAAAGTATTTAAATACGTATAAAAAAGTATTTAAAATGTATATTAATAATACGCATATTCAAGTATAATCAGTTCCGAGAAGTCCCGGTATTTGTAGAAGGGAATATACACGGTATTCTTCGGTTTAGCTAAATTAACTTCCTCAATTCCGATCATGGCTTAGAACTCCCCTCTTTTTGCATCGAGGGTTAAAAATTGTAATAAAAACGGAACTTCCAGAGAAAACTCGTGAATTATTAATAATAAGGAAATGAATTTGAAACGGTTCAAATTGGGCAAATAAGTTGTGAAACATCCATGTATCTCGTCGTTTTGGACAACGGAGGACAAAACAACAATGCAAGTGCCTCGATTACTATCGGAACCGATGTCACCAAAACTCACACATTCTTAAATTGAAACACTACAAAATCTTGATATTGATCTGTGGTCGTAGTGGTGGATGGTCGTAGTTTCAAATTTAAAAAGAAATAAAAAATTCTGGGTTGGTAATATAATTTAAACTTTACGCTGTTGGCATATCGTTGAAAGTACAATACCAGCAATACCTGTCATTGCAAATTACGACGTTCTGATATTATTGAAATTTCAATCAATGTATGCCATCTACCGGTTAATTGCTGAACTACGACGAATCGGAGTTCTTAATTCAGCTCTCCAAAAACGAAGCGACCATATTGCAGGGGTATAAGGTTTACTTTCGTTTCTTGTAACAAAAAACTATTTCGATGAACAGAAAATTTAAAATTTGTTAAAATAAGAAATGAAACTATTTTTCCGGATTTAAATCGCGTATATTTGTTTTTTCAAACAAACCGAC
>NW_020653736.1:2558954-2584901 GCF_003589595.1 Hyposmocoma kahamanoa | reverse complement strand
TAAAAAGTGTCCGCACTTGTAAGGCGCTAAAATCGTATACAGAGCGCCAAACTCCGCTTTAGTCTTCATTTGTTCGACTGACAGCGCGATACTGCGATGACATTACAATTTAAATTTCGAATAGGTTGACTTGGGACATTTTTTTCGTGGTTTTTGTATTAGACCCGTCGTCCATTTATTTGTAAGTCAATGGGTGCGGCTATCATCTTTGCACTCCAAAATAGCACAATAAGACATTTTTCTAGAATTTTAGAGAATTTGCACGAAAGAATGACACAACGTTACCATACAAAGCGAAAATGGCGACCTGAGCTCAGATAGGTCTTTAGAGACCCCTAGTTGGCATGTGTCGGGTGCTAACTAACCACTTCTACTGTTGTGACGGTGTGACCTCCTTACACCGTCATCTCACTTTGTATCGCCTCTCTCCGCGTGTATCCTATCATTTTTTTTATTTTACATGTATTTAAATTTGAAATTTGAATTGTTCCATCTTCCTTCACTTTCTCATTTTGTTTTCGTACCACGGTCACTCCCAGCTCGACCACACAACAGTCGGAGCTGTTAATAAGCTAATCATGTGTAACAATTTATAAGTCTACAGCCTTCATGTATCTATTTCTGTAATTCAGTTTCTCGGCCCATTTAGGGCCTTTCTTTAAACTTTACTTCTTTAATAAATTTTGTGGACCGGAAATTTCCCATTTCATTGTCGTGAACCTGTTCACGGCTAGTTAGGGTTACAACCCTTTCACTGTAGTTAATGTTCTGTGTTCTAGACCATAATTTCCAAAAGTGGTCCCTGCCGGCCCCCCGATGGGCGCTGAAGAGTCCTAGGGGCTTCGGAAGCAATTTCCCTAATTGCGTTGATTCTGTCCGCATTTCAAAAAAAATCTGAATTATCTATAGTTTGGGAATTGAAACGGCGAGTCGATACTTTTCATCATATTAAAATTACTACTCTTCTTAAATGTTAAGTATTTTTTTCGTGTTGTTTGTTTCTTTAATATACGTATTCTCCTTCATAACATTCGGTTTCTTACGGCCTTAGGCGTTAGTAACTTTCACAAAGGGGTAATGCCGTCGATATTAATATAATTTTTGTCTTGCAAAAACATGCGGTTAGGGCAATTTACAATCTGAGTATCTGAGAGAGGAGCTTAACATCGAAACTACCTAGAGATGCTGATTTTTATGAAGATATCGAAGGTATAATAGGTAAAATAACTAATATTAATTGCTATTTTGGTAACTACACTGGCAAACCATAGAGTTTTTGAATGTCTAGATCTGTCATGTTAAATTTCTTTTTTATTCCCTGACATTGGCGATATTCGTTATAATTTTTTTATTATTCTTATAAAACTGCCAATGGCACAAGGCTAGTGGCCGCCATGATGGAAATAATAATAATATGTTTACTGGTAATTATGATGTATACTTACTTGGTGATGAAATTGAGACTAAGCTGATCGAGATCTGGTTCTTTCTCCCCTTGCACCTGTTCGTACGCCACCCCCACTATCTTCTTTACATTTGAACCTGTCACGTGAGATAAGAAACTTATATTAGCAGCATAGTTTTTTATACAGTGACGGGACGAACTGATCGTGTCCTTGGTGGTAAGGGAGTCGCCTGTCTATGACAGTTGCAGTGGCACTCAGTGTTTTAAATTGCAATTATCTCAGAGGCACTGCCACTGGGGCCGTCAGCCTGACACAGGGCTCATTCAGAGTGCAGGCGCGGGCGCGGCGGCGGGTGCGGGCGCGCGGGTCTTGGCGTCTTCCCTTTTCTCAGTGCCGAAGCGACTACAAGCGGGTAGATCCACACGTCGAAATCGCAAACAGACGCTAGACACTATACCAAGCGCTGTCAAAGGTACGGGCGCCCCAACCCAATTGATCTATTGTGAACAAGTCCCATGTGCCAGAAGCCTTATCTTTCAAAATCTGCTCACATTACAGCGTGACTTGAAATAGGTAAGGTAACGTTAGGCATATAATATGTGAATATGAGTTGTTTAAGAGTACCGTAGTCTGTAGGGCGTGGGTTGTATCTTATAAGGCTCAATTTAGAACGGAATGAACTGAATAATGAACTTTATCTTAATACAGTAAGGTATAAATTAGATACGAATAAAAAACAGGTCTGGTAATTCCCACAGCTACTGTATAGTATCTAGTTTGAACGTTACACAATTGACGAACTTTATTCATTATGTCATGATCACAAAAATTCGCATCCACGAAAAGAGTGCAAGAAAAGCCCCGGGGGCTGTCCCATTTCTGGTATCTTTGGAAAGTTTTACTCTACGTCATAGGTTCCCAAATTTGTTTAGCTCACCGACTACTTAGGCAACATAAAAAAAAATTAAATAACTATGCTCTACGTCAAAAACAATAGTGTCTTACGTTGCATGGTGGCTACTAGCCGAATGTCTTTAAAATTAGTAGTAGCATAGAAATTAAGAGAAGTATGGTAAGTCCGTTAAAAAAAAAGAGCGAAGCTTATGTGTGTGCGACCGGCGCGCCCCGTGTACAGACGCACACATTCTTCACTAACTTCAGTTAACTTACATTGACTAGATCCTATGTAAACAGCAGCTTCTTCCACAGGTTGTTTTATATCCGCTACCTCTTTCTGAATTCCCTTGCCGACGTCCTCAAAAAAATTCTGCGGACCCTTCAGGACGATTTCAATCGGGTTTTCTGCTGTTTCATTGTATCCCGAGTTTGCCAGAGCTGTGGAGAGCAGACAGGAGACTAGAAGTGGAAGGAGGTACGACATGGTACGCTGGAAAAGAATTTTGAACGGTTTATTTAGTAAACAAAACAAATTTATCAACAATTAATTACATAAATACTAATTTAAACTATGAGATTGGCCTTGGTGATCATATAAGGAAATTGTATGCCCGGGTGCACACACTGTGGAGAGGATTCGTTCTTTAAAATGGCGAGATAATACACTGAGCAAGCCCTTAGGTATCCATAATAAACACGGAAAAACAATAAATCAGTAATAAAAAAATAATTAAATGAACGCATTCAATTATTAATGTAATTCAGACACGATATAGCGATGTCGCTTGTTTGCATCCAGCCGGATTTAAGGAATTTTTCTTTGTGCATGGAGCACACATTTGTTGCAACGCCACAGCACATAGATACAAACAAGAGTTACCAATACTTAGATAAACAAAGCAAAATAGAAAGAATTAAAAACCAAAATAAAAAAACTACAAAAACAAGAAAAAAAACAGAATAAAGTGAAGCAAAACAAGCAAAAAGAAATTAACAAAATATAACCAGTACACATTTGTACTGTCATTTGTGGGGTTGTGGCATACCCGAAAGGACCTTCAGCTTATGCCACAGCCAAAACCGGACTGTGGTGCTAGGTTTCCATGAGACTTTTAGCATCGATGCAGTAGCTAATAATCTACCTTTATATCGCGCATTTGTATCAATGCAATCGCGCGTTTGTGTCGATGAAGTCGCGAGTTTGTGTCGATGCAGTCGCGCGTAACGACTCTAATATAACAAACTAGTGGAGTAATTTCACAAAAACTATTGAATATTATGGTAGTAAAACATTGCGATATTCAATAAACTTAACAATAATATAGAAATGGATAGAACAAACATAAAGAAAGATTCCTTCGGTCCGAATGGACCAGCGTCTGTCACTTCGACGTGGCTACAAATTTGAGTCCACACGGATTCAAGGAATTTTTCTTTATCTTTTTTCTTACATTGTATCAATAATAATAATAACAAACTAGTGGAGTATTATCACAAACAAGAAATGAATATCATGATAGTAAAAACATCAAGATATTCAAATAAAAGGGTAATTTTCAGGTTAGTTTTCTCTAATTTCGGTGGCAATTTTTAATATTTAACTATACGAGTATATTTTCGTGATATATTAATTGAATACTCTAAAATATTATATTTAGGATAATGTTTTAGGGTATTCGATTAATAAAAAAATGCCACCAAAATTAGGTAGTTAATTTAAATTTTCTAAACTGAAAATTACCCATAAATGAATTTTCAAATTATGAAACTATATTCACATTTGTCTATTTAATCAGCTAATTTTTAAAGATCTATTCTTCCCATTACACGATGATACTGAACCTCAGAGACGTGTTATTGTTATATTATGTATATTATTGTGGTTTAAATAATAACAACTACAAATAACTGTACAATTGTTATATGGAACTAACGAGTAATCTGATGACGGTGTCAGAAAGTACTGCGTAAAATCACATCAATAATTATTTTTCCTTATTAATGTTATTAAAATCTAATCTCGTTTTTCTAATTATTTAAAGTTATTTTCCAATTAATTGATTAACTTGCTTGATTACTTTCACGTAACCAAAACTTAAGTTACAGGCTGTTGATTTTTATATTCGAGACAGTACTGTAATTATTTATTAGAAATACGTAAAGTTATTTCGACGTCTGAATAAGGATAATAATGGAAATCGTTTATCCTATCGTACATCATGTAGTATAAAAAAAAAAAAACTTCCAGTAAAAGGAAAGCTCTGAGTCGTGGGTGCCTTGGACACACACAAACTACGGCCACACTCACGAGAGAAATCAATATAGAAATATAATACCTCTGCGTGCCAAACCAACAAATGAAATAAATAAAAACGTAGAAACAGCAAAGCTCAAACTACGTTAGACCAATGCTATGAATTTCCTGATCTCCAAAACCCAATTACATGACAAATAGAAACTAGTTTTTTATCGAAAAAGACACGGACACAGGGGTGACAAAATATTTTTTTTTATTTGTTTTATATTATTTACACGTATTCTTCTCAAAAATAGAACTATAATGCCAGAAGTTTATTAACAATTATAATAGGTAAGACGGTTATAACATGGTATTTTGTGGAATTATTTGTAATGATAACATTCTAGTTTTGTATGTTACAAGAATTTTTCAAGACGGATTTTATCAAACGATTGTACTTTAAAATGCCATTTGCAATTTGTAGTGTCAGTTTTTTTAATAATAAGAAAAACGGACCTCAAAAGTTTGCATATATGTATGTTTCGCTGTGCTGCGTTATATTCATTTTGCATTGCATTCATTCACTAATTTGCCACCCTTAGAGCGTTAATTAATACAAATTGGTTTAATATTTTTTCTAATTTCAATGAAACCACTACACTGAGGTACCCTCTTTCTAACAAAAAAATAATCATCGAAATCGGTTGAAAATAAAAGAAGAAATAAAAGTTAAAATATTACAATACAAAACGAAATTGTATACACGAGTAGGTGTGTCTTTGTGTTCACATTTGTGTGATGTGTGTGCGCGTGCGTGTGTGATTTCATGTGTGTGATTTTATGATGTCAACAACAAGTCGTGGGCTCGGTGGTAAGCTATCCGTGCGGTGACGGATTAGAATACAATTCACCGCCCCTCTCTTCCCGTGGGTGTCGTAAGAGGCGACTAAGGGATATTGAGCAACCAGCTGCTCCACTGGTGGTAGGGCTTGAAAACCCGCCTGGTTAGTGACCACCGTGCGCATGATGGAAAACCCGCCAAGTATTCGCTAGTCGGATGCGTTCCGGGATCAGTCAGCGTACAACCAGAGCCCGAGGGAACGCTGCCGCGACATTTGTGGTCTGTGGAGGCTTCCGCCGAACCAGTGCCAGGACAACTGCATTGACCTGCCGGCCAGGGAGACCCGTAGAAACGGTTGTTCCGCTGGCCGCCCGCGGTACAGTACAGGGGCCCAAGCGTGCTTAACCAGCTCGTGAGGCTGCCTCACCATGCCGCGCATAATCTCGGTGTGGTTCGTCGTGCCGGTTGGTGACCGGGAGGTGGGGTCCCGGCGGCCATTCCCGGGAGGGTTCGGGGGCCCTTCCGTCCGGCGGATCAGCGCAACTTGTCTGTAGGCAAGTCTCTGGGGAAGCAGGCCCCGCGATTTGACCGCTTGTGTCGCGGCACTGTTTTCTCGCTTCACGCCTCTTTTTCCCTCCAACATGTTAGCGCAAAGTACAAATTTCGGTCGTACAGCGGTGCACACCCCCACCACTAAAGCGCTCTTTAAGGTGGAGTTCACGAACATTCGAGGACTCCACAGTAACATCCACGCCGTCCATCAACATCTTGAGACGGCTCGACCAGAAATGCTGTTCCTTACGGAGACGCAAATACTCTGCCCGGCTGACAGCAGCTACTTGAATTACCCTGGCTATATGCTTGAAGAGTCCTTCAAAGTGAAAGCTGGGGTCTGCTTGTTTGTCCGGGCAGATGTTTGCTGTCGCCGTCTGCGTCATTTGGAGGACCCCTCCTTCTCCATCCTTGGGGTACATGTTGACCTGGGCAGTCATTGCCGTGTCTACATGTGCCTCTACAGATCCCACCACGGCGACATAGAGACAACTCGTCTCATGGACCACCTTACTCGGGCGGCAGATGACGCGCAGGCGCAGTTTCCTACAGCGGAATTGGTGTTTTTAGGGGACTTCAATGCTCACCACGAGTCGTGGTTAAGTTCCTCTAAAACTGACCATGCTGGAAGAACTGCCCACACATTCGCTCTCACACACGATTTAACCCAACTGGTGAATCAGCCCACCCGGATTCCAGATAGGGTTGGTGACGCGCCTTCTTTGTTGGACCTTCTGCTGACGTCTCGCCCGGCTGGATATCGGGTGGTGGTCCAAGCCCCTCTGGGCACTTCGGATCACTGCTTGATATCCACTAAAGTGGCAACGTTACTGCCACCACCACCTACTGTGGCTAAACGCCGCATTTGGCATTATGCGTCGGCAGATTGGGACGGTATGCGGGACTATTTTGCATCCGTTCCCTGGCGGCAGCGCTGTTTTAGTGAGGTGGATCCAACAGCTAGCGCGACTGCCGTTGCTGATGAGATCTTAATCGGGATGGAATACTACATCCCGCATTCGGATCTCGTCAGTAAAGGGAGGCGCAACCGCTGGTTCAACCGCGAGTGTGCTGTGGCTGTTGAGAACAAACAGACTGCATACCGCGCTTGGATCAGGGGTCTAGCTTCAGACGATCCCAATACGAACTCACTTAAAACAGCCTACAATAATGCCACCAGGTCTTGCAAAAGAGCGTACATCAGAGCGGATGCTCAGCGCGTCGCACGAGTTGGCCAAGAACTCTTGACGCATCCCACAGGTAGTCGTAGCTACTGGCGTCTGGCCAGAGCCGTTGCGTCGAACTTCTGCCAGCCCTCGCTGCCACCGCTGAGATATTCTGACGGCAATCTAGCCCACAAGCCGCAAGATAAAGCCGACCTCTTGGCAAATCTGTTTGCGGCTAACTCCTGTCTCGACGACTGTAACGCACAGCCACCAACTCTACCTCACTGTGGCTACACGATGTCTGATATTCGTATCAGACAATGCGATGTGCGTACGCAGCTGCAGTCTCTCGACGTCCGGAAAGCTAGTGGTCTTGATGGTATCCCAGCGATTGTACTTAGGAATTGCGCAGCTGAGTTGACTCCCGTGCTAACGCGACTGTATCGTCTGTCGCTCTCTTCAGGTCGTGTGCCGGACTCTTGGAGAGAGGCTAATGTGCAACCAGTTCCCAAAAAAGGCGACCGATCAGACCCGCATAATTACCGTCCCATAGCCATTACTTCCATAATATGCAAGGTTTTAGAGCGGATCCTTAATAAACGACTGACCCAATACCTAGAAGATCACTCCATAATTAATGATCGGCAGTATGGGTTTCGTCCGAAACGATCAACGGGTGACCTTCTAGCGTACTTATCGCATATTTGGGGTGAGGCTATAGACAAACGTGGCGAATCGTTGGCTGTTAGCCTCGATATAGCCAAAGCGTTCGATCGGGTCTGGCACAAAGCTCTTCTCTCCAAGCTCCCGGCGTACGGTTTGCCAGCCCAGTTATGCAGCTGGATTGCCGATTTCCTTCGTGAGCGGAGAATTCGCCTCGTTTCTGACGGCAACATTTCGAGGTTCGTGAATGTGAACGCCGGCGTACCGCAGGGATCCGTCCTATCTCCCACGCTTTTCCTTCTGCATATCAATGATATGCTTCCACTTGGGAATATTCATTGTTATGCAGATGATAGCACTGTTCATGGGGGATATCATGGGTTCCCCGCAGCTGGGCGCGCCGATACTGACAGAGAGCGATCTGATCTTGTCGTTGAGCTCAATAGGATATTGGACCTCATATCTGCATGGGGATCCAGTAATCTTGTTGAGTTCAACGCCAAGAAAACACAGGTTTGCGCGTTAACAACAAAATTGTCGCCGTTCCTTCCCATGCCTTCTCTGATGAGCACAGCACTTTCACTTCAGAGCAGTTTCACCTTGCTCGGTATGGAAATCTGCTGTGATTTGAATCCAAGGAGCTACATCGAATCTGTGATCAAAACAGCCTCACGGAAACTCGGAGTCCTGAACAAGGTGCGACGTTTTTTCACGCCGGACCAGTTATGCCTGCTGTACAAAACACAGGTCCGGTCTTGCGTTGAGTATTGTTCGCACTTGTGGGACGGCTCCGCTAAGTACCTACTCGATGCCTTGGATAAATTACAGCGTCGTGCTACTAGAATTATAGGCGACGAAGAGGTCTCATCACGCCTTGAACCTCTGCAACTGCGTAGAGATGTTGCATCGCTTAGCGCCTTTTACCGCATGTACCATGGTGAGTGCTCTGAGGAGCTGTTCAACCTCATCCCCCCTTCCCCGTTCCTGCTCAGAAGCACGCGTGCTGGCCTTCGTAGTCACCGTTTCACTACCTGCCGCATTCCATCGCGTACTAAAAGGTTCGGTGGCTCCTTTCTCTGCCGCACGGTTGACAAATGGAACTCTCTTCCGGCACATGTCTTCCCTCCCTCTTATGATATGGGGTCCTTCAAACGAGGCGTGAAGAGGCATATTGTAGGCAGGCAGGGTGGAGGCGGCTAGTGCAGTGAGGATTCCATCGCTGCACTAGGTTCCTTCGCGTTTGGATACCACTTTCCACTTAACATCAGGTGGAGTGGAGTCATTTGCCTGTCAGGTATAAAAAAAAAAAAAAAAAGCGACACGCCTACAGTTGCAGTGCCACTCAGAGCTTTAAATCGCAAAGATCTTAGGGGCATTGGCACTGCGCCCGTCACCCTAAGACATAAAGATGACAAATCCCATGTGCCGGTAATTTCACCAGCCTCTTTACCCATTAAAACCGGAAAGCAGTAATGTCGACAGCGTCGACTAAATTCGTAAACCTCATAACCGCCATTGATACGAACTTTTGAGTAGGCAGAAAAAACAGAATTGCAACAAATTATTTTACGGCAATCTATGATTATACCTTTACTTTGTAACTAATAATCTCAGTACTAAAAAACCGACCTCAAAACTTCGTGGAATTACATCTATTTGCCAAGTTTTATTGAAATCGGTTACTGGGAAGTGGGCGAAACCGGATTCATCCCCTAGTTTGCCACCCTTAGAAGTGGAACCATTTATTCAAATTTAAATGGAACCAATACAGAGATACCCTTTTTCCAACAAAAAAGAATCATCAAAATCGGTTCATAAATGCCCGAGCTATCGCGTAACGTACATACAATAAAAAACACAGTCGAATTGAGAACCTCCTCCTTTTTTTGAAGGCGGTTAAAAAAGGGTCTATAAATTGTATTCTGAGCTTTAGTTGCCCGAAGAGTGAAAAGGGGATTTCGTCCAAAAACGGACGCGGTTTTCGAATTTGTGTGTGTTGTTATAATATGAATGAAGTTAAGTAAGTTATTTATATAACATTTATACAAAATAATATCCTTAATATAGAATTAACAGAAGAAAAGTTAATAAAATAGAAAATTTATTGCTATTAATAATTATAATAAACTAGTGGAGTAATTTCACAAAAAATAATTGAATTACAATTCAATAAAAATTTAAGTCACAACTAATAGCGACATCTCTAGCCGGGGCTGGTAGCTGTAAAGATATCGAACTGGGTGACGAAATGCTTTCATACATTTCTCGTAGATGGCGCTACGGCTAAAAACCAAAATACAAATATTCCACAACAAGCACATAGAAAAAATTCCTTACGTTCCGTGGTTTTATTTTTTTTGTTCGCTGAATTTTTTTAAGTGTTCGATCATCATATTAATAATTATAACACACGAGTGGAGTAATTTCACTAAAAAAATAATTGAATACCAATTCAATAAAAAATTAAGTTAAAATAGAAAATGTTCTTCACTTTTAATTAATCTGGACAAAGGTAGAAAACATCATGGAGGTTTTTTAATTGATCACCGGAGGCAACGAGCTTCTTAGCGAGAAATTTCGCATATGGTCCTCAGGTACCCAACTTATCACTGACACAAAGTATCACTGGAGTTTAGCGTACTTATTTGAGTCCAAGTCATCACGTAAACAATTTCCACACGGCTGGTCTTAGTCACACAATGTCTAATTATGCCACAGCTATTATCAACCGTAGTGTGGAAGCATAAGAAATACGCAATTATGAAGACTGGTTTCCACATAAATAGCATTTAAATTGTTTTATTTTTAAATTAGTTTTAGCGATGAAAACCAGTACAAGAAAACCAGTTTAGGTGTTGTCGTTTCATATGCTTAATGACCTAGTGCGAGAACGGTTGCTTCCTTGGTGGTTTGGAATATCAGAATGTCTTCCATAGATCTGTTGGCCAAGGTGACCCAGTGGAGCCCCAAAAGCGTAAGCCGCCGCGTCAGACCGAGGAAGCGATGGCGTGACAAAGTTAAATAAAAATCAAATAATCATTTATTCCATAGGTACAAATTTTCATTTGAAAACGACATTTTTCAAGCTACTGCACGTTCACTACGCTGACCTAATTGAGAAAAACGAGCAAGAAACTTGCATAGGTATAGGAAAAATGGAAAACTCTAGGGATTGCTCTTTTCAAATATACTTAAATGCTATGGAATACACTTTGAATCATAATTGTGTGGAATCTAGACTCTTGTTGTTTTTCCATGCTTTTTTATCTAATAATACTCTTCCATTTTATAATATGACTTTTCAATTAAAATACTACAAGTATTACTACGTATGTTTTAAACTTAGGAAATGATAATCTTAATATATTCTCCGGAATCTGAGTGTAAAAAGGTATACAGTTCCCCATAAAAGAATCGTTTACCTTGGTTAAACGAAATCGTGGTACCATGAGTTTGGACTTAATTCTAAGGTTAATAATTATGGATATCATCTTTCTTAATTAAATTATATATATTTTTACGGGCATGCAAAATATTTGAGTAAATGTATACAGTGATGTTACAGTCATGATACCAGTCTCCTTAAACTTTTCTCTGAGAGAAACTCGAGAACCTCGTTTAGGTACACAGAACGAATCGCTCGTTTTTGCTACACAAATATGGTTTGTATATCTGCCGCTTTACCCCCATGATAATCTTATAGGACACTATATTATGGAAGTAACTAAAGTAAACCAGTATATTAGTAGTAGCAACATCGGTAAGCTCACGTATTCTACGGACTGCGTATGCAGCAGAGCTTAAACTGCTGGCCAAGGAAGATATATGTGGAAACTATTAAAGTTTACTATCTAAGGTCACTCCCAAAAAGTGACGAACTGGACACCTATGATAAGGCTGGGTCCAGTTAGCTCAGGATCGGGATCCGTGGAGGGATCGAGGGGAGTCCTTTGCCCGGCAGTGAGATACAACAGGCTAATTGTAATCGAAATGTTTTAGTCATGGTAGCCTAATGGTTTGACTTACTACCTCGCAAGCAGAGGCCGTAGGTTCGAATCCGGTTTCGTACCTCTCTAATTTATGTGCGAAGTTTAATTTGAAATTAACCATGAGCTTTTCGGTTTCCTTTACTCCAAAAAAGGTTAAAACCCTCGGAGAAGGTGTGAAGCTCCTACCCAGCATTAGCCAGTGTGGCGAACTATGGCCTAAATCCTAGCCTGAGAGGATAAATGGGTTGATTATGTTGATGATGATCATAATTTCTTTAGAATTCTCCACTAGTTCGTTGTTGTTATTGATACAAAGATCGAACAAACGCAAAGGCAAACAACAAAGTATTGCATTTATTAGAGCACTGCCCAAAATTTCAAATTCTGTTTTTATTTTCACCTCAGTAACTGAGGATGAGATCAGGAAAGTGGTTTTGTCAATCAAATCTGTTGGGTAGGATGACGTAAGTAGACTTATGGTAATGTGTATTTTAGAATGTATACTCCCTATTATCACGCACGTAGTTAATTTCTCGATGATGACTGGGACTTTTCCTTCTCTGTGGCGAAATGCTCATGTAATTCCTCTTCCAAAAGTTACTAATCCCAGTCCATTTAAGCATTACCGTCCCATCTCAAATCTTCCTTTTCTTTCTAAAGTCTTAGAGGCTGTCGTTCACAAACAATTGTCTGTTTATGTTTACTCAAACAATATCCTTTCTCCATTTCAATCAGGTTTTCGACCAGGTCATAGTACTCCTACTGCCTTGCTAAAGATTGTTGAGGATGTAAGGAGGGGCATGGACTGTACTCTACTTACTGTGCTGGTCTTAATTGACTTCTCCAATGCATTCAACGTCGTGGATCATGCCACCTTCTCCTTGCCACCTTAGACCACCTAAACATCTCATCAATGGTAGCTCAATGGTTCTCTTCTTATCTCCGCGGTCGTCAACAAGTGATTCGTATTGGTCACTCGTTCTCAAAATGGTGTAAACTCACTTCTGGGATACCTCAGGGCGGAATTCTCTCTCCTCCCTTGTTTTCTATTTTCATAAATCTGATTCCGTCCAGCATTAAATGCTCTTACCACCTGTATGCCGACGACTTGCAGCTTTATACCGAGGTTAATGTCAGTGGCATCAGTGATGCAATTGTATTAATTAATGATGACCTTCATCGCGTCTCCGTTTGGTCCCAAAGGTTTAGTACCAATATCAACCCTTCCAAGTGTCAAGCCATCATCCTTGGAAGCTCACGCCTTTTTTCGTCTTGCGATATGTCGTTCATGCCACCAATAATGTTGGAGAACGTAGTGATTCCTCTGTCTATTGACACAGGCCTTACACGTAAGGCCTGAATCCCACGGGATTCCCAGGTGTCTGACGTTGACGTTTGTTGTAGGGTTACAGACACACAGCTCTATACAGGTTTAAGAATTTTCTTCCAATTAAAAACAAAACTGTCCTTGCTCAAGCTCTAGTGTTGCCTGTGATTGATATTATGCTGACGTGTGTTATAGTAACATCTCTCAAGTCTCTTTGAAAAGATTAGGTTGTCTTCTTAACAACTGCATTAGATTTATTTTTGGTCTGCGAAAGTATGACCACGTCTCTGCTTTTCGTTGTCAACTAAATTGGCTTCGCATCCGTGAACGCAGGTCCTTAAGAATTTTAATCACTCTTTTCTCCATCTTGTTCGACCCGACTGCACCTGATTATCTTACATGTCCATTTCAATTTCAAACCGCTCGGCCGAGTTGCGAATTTCGATCTTCCCGTAGCCTTAAGCTTTCTTTTTCTTCTCACCGCACTGATTTTTTGTCTAATTCTTTTACCCTTCTTGCAATCCGTCTTTGGAACGCGCTCCCACTCCAAGACAAGCTCAGACCAAATTATCTTTCAAGCGCATGTTGCGCAAGCATCTGTTTGACAATTGTCAAAATTAAGACTCTGTATAATGTTGCTTTGGGTACATATATCATATTATTTGTTCTTATAATATATATATGTAAGTTTATTGTATATGTATAATAAGTATGTTTATAGTATGTTATTTATTTATACCATACAAATTACCGATTAGTTTTCTAGTATATTGTTCTTGTTCTTTAAGTGTAGCACCAACCTATTGTGTTTTTTTCTGTTTGGTCCAATGGTTGACTGGTAGAGAATGCCTTATGGCATTAAGTCCGCCATTTGTACTTCAGTGTATTGTACAATAAAGTTTAAATAAATAAAGGCAAATTCCCTCGATCCAAATGGACTCGAGCCAGCATCAGTTGCCTCAACGTGGCTACCGTTCTGCGAGTTGATCTACGGATCTTGCTAGCAAATCTTATGACATTCTTTATATGCCGTTGCGGATCAGTGTACTGGTTTGAATCTCTGATGGTTTATGGATAATTGTAATAAAAAAAATTATTTCAGACATTTTCCATATCCTGTTAGAGTACTAACAAAATTGACCTCAAAAGCAATTCATCCCCTAGTTTGCCAACCCCTAGAGTTGGAATATTTTCTTCAAATTGAAATAGAACAATTTCTGAGGTACCCTCTTTCCAACAAAAAAGGAATCATCAAAATCGATCTCGAATCATCACAAATGCCGCAATTATCGCGTAACAAACATACAAAAAAAATAGAATTGAGAACCTCCTCATTTTTTGAAGTCGTTTAAAAACGAATTGTTTATGCGACTGAAGAGTTTGTCATAAAAAATTACATTATAATAGTAAGCCAAGTATCTGAAGTCCACGTGTGTGAAGTTCCAGTGCTTGGATGTATCACAAACAGGATACTTCCAGACCAACCGCATCAGGTTTGTTGTTGTTAGCTTGGAATTGTAACGCACGGCACTCGTCAGGGTGGCAGTTCTCTTGCATATTATATACGTTACATACGTTTCCACGCATACCATGGGCGTTATTCCCTAACGCCATGAGCAGTGTATCCGCACGGAGCGGTATTCCTCCTGTTCATACTTAAGCGGGTAACGCCGTGGGTAATTGGTACTCCAAAGCAAGATTAAATTACAAAGAAAGAAAGAAAAAAAACTGTTTATTACATAATTATGCAGTACATAATTCACAGTCATGCGCTCACGGCTGGTGCAATCGGAACTTCGTCAGCTTTGACCACAAACGGTTTTTTTAAACCGTTTCGTGGCATTGCCAACAATACAGAAATCAATAATAAATAAATAAACAGATAAGAAAACCGATATAATATATACAACTACATACGCATGTGAAATATTTATAATGTGTAAATAATAGTATATCAAATGGAATAAACTTAAGTTTTAATATTTTTATACAAATTTGATATTATGAAATGAATAATTTTTAGTTGTGTCGCGTCCACGCGGACGATGTACGGGCTCAAGGCGCGATGTGCGGGAGCGGGAAATAGTGCAATTTTACTCCTGCTACGTAAGGCTATATTGACGTACTTTTAGACAAGAGAAATGTAAAAAGAATTTATTTACACCCTGTTTCTTCGTGAATTACCCACGGAAAGTAATGAGACAATTAATAATACATGAATTTTGAATTTCCTAGCTCCTTTCCGATAGGTCACTCGTGCGTATAATAAATTAACACTAACACAGCAGAACATCTTCAATCTGTGTTACGAACAAATGTTACAAAGTCCTCAATTAATGAAATTTCCCGCCGTTTTGCTTGCCTGCCTCACCACCAGCCGTGCGGCCTATGTTCTTAGACCTAGTCGTCTTCTGTAGCCACATGTTAAGGGAGTACGGAGCTCCGGAAATGGAAACGTCTGATCTTTAGGTCCACCAACCTTGACCCTAATACATTAATGTGCTTTTCCTGAGTCCGTTTTCGTTTTTTTCGGAAAGTCAATGAAAGTCAAATTAGTTGTTTGTGCAAGGCTGTAAAGTTGTTGTTTAAGCTAAGATAAGGTTCAGAAATAGATTTCTGAGCGTAGCGTAGGGTTTCAAGCCACGAGACGTAAAACAACTTTGCTACCGAGCGAAACACACAACTTTTCACCTCACTATAGTGAGGAAAATGGTAGATGAAAGAACAGTTAACTATAAAACATCAGTTTTTCTATTGAAAAGAAAAAGTATATTTTCGGATGCGTTCTGAGCTTACACCTCATCAATTTTTTTTCTTGCTTGTACTTTTATTTTGTGCGATTAAGTGATTATTGAAATTAATTTAGTTCTACGACGAATTAAAATAATTTAATAAACACAATTAGTTATCATTGTCAATTTAATGTCAACAGTAATAAGAATAAAATATACCGACGGATTTATATTACATACATAAGTAATGTATGACAAATCGCGCATGATCGCGTGTTATTATTTGTTTTCCATCGAAAGAAAAAGTTAGGCGCACCAAAGTCCATCGTCAACTTCGAATTTCGAAAACCTTTTCCACGCTAGCGAGCAAAAGACGCTTTTGCACGCAGATTTGTAATGAGAAAGAAAGCCTTTCCGAGCTTGTGAGGTGAAAAATCATTTATTCCATAAGAAAAATATTTTCACATGAAAACATCATTTTCTAAGCTACTGCTCATTTGCTGTGCTAACTATCCTGAGAAGAACGAATAAGAAATTCTAGAAATAGCCCTTTTCAAATAAACTTAAACACCACGGAATTAAATTTGTGTGAAATCTAGAGCCATGTCGTCTTTCCACACTTCTTTCATTTTGTTTAATTTAAATTATTTTGATTGATAAACAGATTAAATTTGTATTGAATTGGTATTCAATTATGTTTTTGTGAAATTACTCCACTAGTTTGTTATAATTATTAACACAACGATCGAACACTTAGAAAAAATTCCTTCGATCCGGCCGGATTCGAAGCGACGTCTTTTAGCATAACGTGGCAGACGCTATACCAACTAAGCCACGGAACGAACCAGCGGACCTCACGAATTTCTCTATACGCTTGTTTGTCGGATCTTTGTATTTGGTCAGCCTAGACAGCCGCTGTAATTTCGAGGGACACTTCCGGCGTTTGTTTCTTCGGGTTGAAAGGGTGGCGGGTGCACTGCACCGGTTTGCTGCCAAATGTAGGGAGCCCTTCAGAGGGAGTTCGCCGCCTGTACGGTGGGGTCGTGCAATGCTTGGCTACGTACAAAGCACCCGTCTGGTCATACCCACTAAAGGGCATCAGGCGCTGCAGAGCAATACTCAACGATTGCAGGCATGTCAGGACAGGACATAATAATTTAAAAAATTCGGATTTTCTGGAATTTTCACTAAATTTTGCAAACTTTGCTTTTATTACAAACAGAATTTTTAAATTTTGTGCAACAGATTCGTCAACGTTAAATTATAAAGTTGTTGACGCTCTATCATTTTTAAGATCGTTTCTTATTTCGGAGAAAAAAATTTTATTAGATTATTTTAAAACTCGTTTGATTTTATCGCATTTTATTAATAGCTACGAAGTGGGTGTTTTTGTTAAACTTTTTTGTTCTTGTATTTTTTCTGTGTTATAATAATATTTTAATATTTAATGGCTAATGTTTATTATTTTTACCTATTGTTTTTATGAAGACTGATTTCCAGTGCTAGAGTGTCTCATGCTCATGACAGACAAATCCTATGCGTAATTTCAAAAAAGACATTGTGTTATGTGTGGAACTTACGTATCGAGGGTTTTTGAAGTGGGAATAGGAGTGTATTTTTAAAAAGAACTTAATTTTAATATATATATATATATAAGGAAGTGACAATTAGCAATTTCTCTTTAATATAGAATCACTCCGACCAATAGGTCAATTCAGAACCTTACGATAACTCGATTGTCGACCGATTCGTTTTAATATCGTAAGATTTCCTTTCATTTTTATTCACAATACCCGAATTGAACCTCAAACTGTCGTATTCGAGACTGAACCGAAATGACGTCACACCCGTACGATTACTCGAACTTCTCGACCGGCAAAGGCCACAAACGTTACTCAGAACACAGTTATCGAATGAAAGTTACCAAACGTCCTATTGTTAAGAATAAGAATAAGAATGTAATAAGGAAATTATTACAAACTAGTGGAGTAATTTCACAAAAAATAATTGAATATCAATTCAATAAAAATTTAATTAGTACAGTGAATACCGACATCTCTCGCCAGGACTGGTAGCTGTAAAGGTAATAACTGGGTGATAAATCTGTCATAGATTTCTCATAGATGGCGCTACGACTAAAAAGTCGTTGAAAGACTAAGTACAAAGACACGACGCAAGCACATAGAAAAATTCGTGAGGTCCGTTGGTTCGTTCCGTGGCTTAGTTGGTATAGCGTCTGGCACGGTATGCAAGAAGACGTCGGTTCGAATCCGACCGGATCGAAAGAATTTTTTCTGAGTGTTCGATCTTTGTATTAATAATTATAACAAACAAGTGGAGTAATTTCACAAAAAATAATTGAATATCAATTCAATAAAAAATTAATTAATCTTTTTTTTATTTTAAATAAAGTCTGGATTTTTATTATATTTATTTTAATGCAAGACTAAGGCATTTCCATATTTCAGGCCTTTAAAGTCTTAAAAATGTGTATAAAAAGATTTTCATTTTCCTTATAATCTATTTCACCGACTAACTCCGTAAACGCTGTTGGATAAAGATATCGTATCCTAATCCGAATTGAACGTTTTAACTCGAATGTTCAGAATAGCTCGGAAAACGCCCTTCGATTCGAGAACGATACCCCATTGAACGATTCGGTTAGAATATGGAAGAGTTCTGAATGGGGGTCCTGGTCAGGTGTTAATAATGTTACGAAGAAAATTAAAAGTAATGTATATGCTTAAGCATCTTCTTACATGTTACGATACGTGACTACTTGTTTATGGTAAAATAAAAGAAATTTAGTTTTAATCCCCGGAAGCGTATATAGTTATGTATTGACTTGTCACTGCAAAATTAATTTTAAAGTTTCTGCCAGTAGATTGTGTTTTGCATAACGATCACACCTATCTATAGTCTACCAAAACAAGGATCCAAAAACTAGACTAATTTCAAAACTTATCACCGTTCATTTAATATAATATTTATTGGACTAATTTCTCTTTTCTTAATATAATTACACACAATTATTGTTTGATATGACATTTACATTATATAATAATCGTTTCATATGTTGTCAATTTAGATATTTTTTATTGGTATAATATCAACCCGACTCGCCAAGGCACTGGTCTGTTCGATACTAGGAGTGTAATTTAAAAACTGGAGCTGCAGAGGGAGAATTGTTTTCCTTAGTATAGTTTACAATCATTTTGGTGGTTTAAAAGAAACAAACGTATTTCACATAGGTGAAATCTTGGTTGCGGTTCCCTTTCAGTAGGTCAGGTTAAGTTAGAACATGAAAAAGCAGCACGAATTTGCTTGCGTTACTGAAGACATGTTTTCAGGCCAAATTATAATTAATATAATATTACATTATGATAAATCGATGAAATCGAATTTAGATAAAATACAAAGAAAGAAAGAAAGAAAGAAAAATTGTTTATTAGCGTCATAATTATGCCATATTACAATTTACAAATTTTACATTAAAACTGCCTCCGTGGCCGAACGGTTACCATGCCGAACTGCCACGCAGAGGTCCCAGGTTCGATTCCCGGGCCGAGAGAAATAGTTGTATGGCCTACAATTATTTCTCTCGTGAGTTTGGGTGTAATTTGTGGTTGTCTATGTGTGTGTCCATGGCACCCGCGACACAGGGTTTGCCTAGTGCGGGGCTATGTTGAGTGTGTGCGTTATTTATTATTTATTTATTTATTTATTTATTATTAAGCCTAGATATAAGTATAACGCTAAACTGACGTCTACTCAGCATTAGTCGAGGCATTTTGCAACACCCCAACCCTGGTCTTCCGGAGACACCGGCCAGTTAGGAAGTACCACTACGCGCTGCAACGACACGCCGAACCATATAATATATGGTGACAAGTACGAACTCAATATAATGTAATAAAATACTTGACAGTTAAATGGTAAAAATATTAAATTAAATGTTTTTTTTGGTATTGCAGGGTAATGTAATATTAATAGAGTAAATTATAGGAACCCACTAAGTAAATGCCAATATAGCATCTATATAACACAGCACAGGCTAAGTTAATTTCTGTTGATTCAAAAGATACTGTTTATATCTAAATTTAAAAGATTTTACAGTGTGACGTTATGACGTTATGAAATGACGTTATGTTAACAGTGGTTTATAAGTTATGATCGTTGTTAAAATGTAGTGTTAGTGTAAGTGGTCGTTATAAAAATGAAATACAGAATGTAAGTTTATATTAAACGTTCCTTATATGAAGTTAATTACTATATTAAATGAGTTTATAGGGATAAAAAAAATGCATAATATTTATATGATACATACACACCCCCAAAACTGCTTATGTTAATATTTACGTTATAATACAAATATTTCGAATAACAACACTCACAATTTTTGTGTAATAAACTGCAGGAAAAGTAATTAAAAAAAAACAGTAACAAAAAAAACGTATAGCGTCACACGCGCGTTCTACCTTCGATGTTATTCAAAGGACTGCTCAGTGCGACTCTCTGTTACCGCCATTTTTATCTAAACGCAGATTATCTGCGGAACTAAGTCAATAATAAGCGAACCTGCTGATCCATCCGTACCTTTGCGGTTTCCGGTCATCCCTTTTAGAAACAATTTTTATTTTGCGTGTATTAAGTATAACCACTTCTTAGGCTTGTTGTTGAACCTAAACATTCAAATAAGACTTGATAGACCTCAACTCCTTGCAAAACAAGTCTGTTTTCTACCCAGTGGTACTGTACACAGTTGTATAATGTAGGAAATGATGCTATTTTTCCGGATTTCAATCGCGTATATTAGTTGACGCATGACGTTTCGGGCACATTACAGGTCCCATATGACCTGTAAAGGCCCCGAAACGTCGGTTTGTTTGAAAAAACAAATATACGCAATTTAAATCCGGAAAAATAGGTACATTTCATCGGTAATTAAATATGTAATTTTGCAATTGTCGTCCATTATAGCAAAGCTCAAGTTAAGTGGTCGATTTGAAGTGAAACAATTGACGACACCCATTGACGACAGCCGTCAATTGTTTCGTATTCGGGCTCCAACAAATTAAGTGACATTTTGTCTCTATTTCTGGTTATATACTCGATGCCCTGAGACATAAGTTGACAAGTACCATGTATCCGTAATTTCTCCAGCATCCTTCAAAACCGGAACACAGTAATGGTGACATTACTGCACGGTGGCAGTACTACTCTGGACGAACTCTTTCACAAGGCCCTACTGCTACTAAAATAATGTTTTTTGTTCAACAATGTATTGTGCGATTTTTCGTCTTCAGCATTTGAGACCCCATTTTAATTAACATATTTTTTACTTAAATGGACTTAAAGTAATTTACCATATAAAAACAAAAGAAAACAACACGTCTTAAGTCTTTATGAAACTTTAAGTGATCACATTTCGTGAAATAATATCGTTAACGTGTTTTGTGGACATTAGTTCGAGGTTAAATGTAATGTATTGTTTATATAATTTAAACATACCTACGCGATTAGGAAAATATCTCCGTCAATTACAGATGTTTATTTAGGTATATAACTTTTGTTTACAGCACGGATTTCAAAAGTAATAACTTTCTTAACATGCAGAGATTTAGAGAGAAGATTCACAATCTTGGATGTATAATTTAAGTATACTTTGTACCATTGGTGTAATAAGAACGTTATCTACAAAAAAATAACTTTTCAGGACAGACGTTTAAAGAATGCCACGAACGAAATTAGTTGAGAAGTTTTTATGCTTATATAGTTGGTATTATTCTTGACTTCCATGTGTTATATCTACCGAGAGGGCAAAAGAAAGGTCACATTTCACCAACCCATAAGTATTTAGCTATTTAGAAATTTCCACGCTGATTGGGCAAATAACGAAGCGCCAAGAGATTGGTTTATATATCGGATTTTATAGGCAAAAGACAATGGCAATATCCCATATAAGTTTTTGTTGATATAATTTCTATGCGTCTGTTTATGAAGAACATGTAAAAATTAGGAGTTGCAATTCTTGAACAAAATTTGTTTTGGGTTTGAAAGTATTTATGTGGTCTGTGGGTTTACTATTCTGAGAAGTCATTAAAGATATTCTAATTTGAAGTTTTGGAGGTTACGTGTTACGTAATTGAATAAGGTATTTTTATTTCAAAATAAACTACAGAAGCCTTAAACAGCGATCGTATAGAGAATAAATGTTGTTTTGTTTTTGTGTCGCTGTCCTTATGTATTGTACAATTAACTAACCCTTAGACCTAAGCATTTTGTAATTTACTAACAATTTATGGACCAGTTCCGAAATAAATGATTATTGGAAATGAAACTATTTTTCCGGATTTAAATCGCGTAAATTTGTTTTTTTAAACAAACCGGTTCAGTTTTAGTTTATTCTAATTTCTATTATTAATTAATAATAAATTGAACTTAATAAAAAATCATTCAATAAAATAATTTGTAAAATTTAATGTAGCGTAAATTGGAATGTTTTCTTTGTAAAATTAAAAATAAGGTATTTAATTAATGACTACTGTAACTATAGTGAAAAAAATAGGGTGGTTTGCATTAATATTAGACATAACTGGTTGAAGACTGTACCACCTCAGTCAACCGTGACCATGGGACATGTAAAGGGCCCGAAACGTCGGTTTGTTTGAAAAAACAAATATACGCGATTTAAATCCGGAAAAATCATTGACTTACAATTATGAAAATAAGTTTCATTTCCTATGTGTAACAATCGCGAAAACCTAAGAACTCGATAAATGATTATTATTATTATTGTTATTATATTATTAAACAGAGTTAATAGAAGTTGAATGGTGCCGTGGGTTTGTGAGGTGATAAAAGGTTAGAGGAAATTGTTTTGTATACTGGTATGGTCAAAAGACATAAAGACTACATCAAATTACATTAAGTTAAGAGCCACTTTGATTTGTGTTTTTAAGCTTTCCTGTAAAATTTGGTCTAAAGATTAAAGCACTTGCGATGCAGGAGTTTACAAGCTTGGCTGCGAGTGCGGTCTCACTTATATTGGACAAACGAAGCGAAGTATTTGCACCCGCGTTAAAGAACATATAGCTGATGTCAAACACCGTCGCGTAAACAAGTCTGCAGTCTGCGAGTATGTCATGGATAAACCTACACATTCAATGAAGTTTGACAAACCCCAGGTCCTTGCAAGAGAAGTCCGTTATCTACCCAGGATGCTGCGAGAGGCCATTGAAATTATAAACATCCTAATTTCAACAGGGATGATACGTTCTCCGTACCACCAGTTTGGGATCCAGTATTTCCTCTGATGAAAAACCCCAAACACACATAAGACTACAGTACTAATTAAGATGTTTTAATTTATTATAATTTCCGCGATTAATTAATAATAAATTTAATTTAACAAAAATTCATAACCATAAAAACCCGAAAAAATAGTTTCATTTCCTATGTGTAACAATTGCGAAAACCTAAGAACTCGATATGACTAACCACTTACTAGGTTTTGTTATGGGGACAATAGTTTCATTTTAGGTTTAAGAAAGCTATGGTCATTTCCGAAATTAAAACTATAAACATTTATTAATATACACTGCACTTTGGAGTTCTTAAATTTTCGCGATCGTCACACATTGGAAATAAAAACAGTTTTTTCGCAATTTTTTGGGTTCTAAATCGCGTAGTTCTTTTCAAAGCATTCCTTCCAACCTTCTAAGCATTTTATGGGCATTTCTCCAAAGCCGCGTTTAGTGTTTAGTTTATCAAAACTACAAAAAAAAAGATAGTACATTATAGGTCGAAAGCTCATTGGAGAGCACAAAATTGTCCACTAAACCTTTAATACCACCAATAAACCTTTTGGATCTATTGGAAAAAAATCCGAAAAAAAAACCTGACAACGGTGGCGTGTCCCGAATGCAGAATTCCACACAAAGTGTCATTTTTCTCAAAATTGAAACCGTATATCAATATTAGAGTTTAGTTCACGTATAATATATTAAATGACAGTACGTACTTCTAATCTGAATTTCACAATAAACTAGACCAAGATTGTTGCGTGTCCCAGGCTTACGAGGTAATTCGGTGGTATTTACTAATCACGCTACACATCAGACGTGAAGCATTTTAGAAGCTTCGGAATACGTCCGTATTGTTCGTCCATCACGCCCCTGCGGCTGGAAAGAACAGGTGGAGGATTTGTTGACGATTTTAGAATTTTTTGCGTGTAAATACGTAACTCTGTGGATTGGGTCCAGATTGATTTTTGAATTTGGTGTGTACGATATTTCAAAAACAAAATTTTATGGTTGTATGTAATATTTTTATACGATGTGTTGTAACGACTAAAATATAATAACAATTTATAGCTTTTACAAGTATGGTCGTTTACGAGTAATATAAAAAATATGTACCTTTTCTGAATCCCGTGCCCTGGATGCGGTGGATTTTATGCCACCGAATTCAGAAAAGCTTCCACAGAAGTCGGAAAAACCTGCCATCGAAGCCATATGGTTTATGAAAAGCAAGAATTTTGTACGTTTTTTCGTATAAACGTTTAGTTAATACTGATGATTTTTACAATTTTATATTACTGTGTTTCCTACTGAAAATGAATAAGGAATATCAAAACATAAACCAAAAATTGGAAATCAAAGATGAAAAATGAAAAAAATATGCGAAGAAAAACCGGAAGAAAAAATTTTAAAGCTGCATGAATTACCTCGTCATGTATAAAAAGTAATGAAAATATTAATCGCGCAAGTCTCCAAAAATGTATTGCTTTTGTAGTTACACATTAAGTTCTATTTTATTTAAAAAAAGAGTTATGGAAATACTTTGTATGATTGAAAAAAGGCCAACTGTAAACTGATTTCAATTAATAGTCATAAGATGAAATTTTTTAGCGTTATTCTGGTCGATTTATAAATAAATTTTAGTTTTTAAAGCCTGGTTTAATAGTTAGTCATTAAATGTTTATGTAGATTATTGAATGTTTTTATTGCCTTTTTCATAATATTTTATACAAAAATGATGTATAAAATAAATATAACAATTAAAACAAAATTATATATAATTATAGCTTTTTGTCAACAAATCCTGATTTCGGTGGTAGCTGAATTCGGTGGATCAAATATGTCATTAAGTATTAAGAATCTAGTTGCCCAATTAACGGAATCTTATGTAAGTTTGAGTTCTTTTTCCTTCCCGCTCAATGTTTTTCCTTAAATTAAGAAAAAAATTCGACCACTGAAGTCAGAGAATTTAGCGCTTCCAGGAAAAATGCCCTTATCATTCCGATCACACTTATAATACTTTTTGACCGACCTCAAAAAAAGGGAGGAGGTTCTCAATTCGGCTGTATTTTTGTGCGTGTAAGTGTTACGCGATAACTCCGACATTTGTGAATCGATTTTGATGATTCTTTTTTTGTTGGAAAGAGGGTACCCCAGTATTGGTCCCATTTAAATTTAAAGAAAATATTCCGCCTGTAAGGGTGACAAACTAGAGGATGAATCCGGTTTCGCGCACTTTCCGGTAACCGGTCTCAATAAAACTTGGCAAATAGATGTAATTCTACGAACTTTTGAGGTCAGTTTTTTTAGCACTCTGTACGGAGATTATCAATGATGATGTCATGAAATAAATCTAATTTATAAGCACCAGTTTACTTGTTACTTCTTGATCTTGGCATTATCCTACGTGCACAAAATGTTTATAAACTAATTAACATAATGGTATACATATATGTCTGTTTTCCTGTTACGATACGAAGAAATTCAAATTTATCCATTATCGTATATTTTGTCGTTTCTCAGTTAAGGATTTTTTATTCATTACATTCAATGAATAAATTAATGAAATATTCTTTTTCTCAAACATGCTCGGAAATATTTGCATGACCGTGCGACTTCTTTCCGGCCAAGGCCTGCAAAGTAAGTATGAGAACCATTGACTTACAAATAAATGGACGACGGGTCTAATACAAAAACCACGAAAAAAATGTCCCAAGTCAACCTATTCGAAATTTAAATTGTAATGTCATCGCAGTATCGCGCTGTCCGTAGAACAAATGAAGACTAAAGGCCCATTTAGATGGAGAGAGTTTATCGTCTCGAAGATACGATTA
>NW_020653736.1:2522769-2538954 GCF_003589595.1 Hyposmocoma kahamanoa | reverse complement strand
ATATATCCTTATTCAGCTTTCTCTCAAACGTTTTAAGGAAGAAGATCAACTGTGTGAACCTGGTAGAAAAGCAGCGTACTCATTATTAGTAGATGAATATCACTTGACTTACATTTAGTTTCTGTTAATTAACCGACTTCAAAAAAGGAGGAGGTTCTCAATTCGCCTGTATGTTCCTTTTTTAGTATTTTTTTTTGTATGTATGTTACGCGATAACTCCGGTATTTGTGAACCGATTGTCATGATTCTTTTATTGTTGGAAAGGGGGTAATTCCATAGTGGTTCCATTTTATTTTGAAGAAAATCAACCACCTCAAAGGGTGGTTGTTCACGCATGGAGATTCATTTTTATAAATAGCGCCTGACTTTAATTTAGGAGCAATTACTTTTAGCAATTATTTAGTTGATTTTGCTATTTCTCCAATTCAAGGCGTTTTTCTCTCGATATACTTTGAGTAGTGTCGTAGTGAGAACCTATTTTTATTATCTCCAGTATCAAGTCTTGTATAGTGGCGAACTAGGGGATATTTCAATGAAACTTAGCAAATAGACGTAATTCCACGTACTTTTGAGGTCGGTTTTTTTAGTACTCTGTACTGAGATTATTTTTATATTGTGTTAGCCGAGTAGAACAAATTTTCACATAGGAATTTCTTACGTTCTTATGTTATAATTACACTCTACAAATTCTTTGTGACACTAGATATAAGCCTGTGACTGCACTTCATATCGTAAAAAAAGATTGATTGCTAACCAGTTAGGCAACATTTAACCTCACAAGAGGATTTAACCTGTTTAGTGGATTATATATTAGTATTACAGATAATATTTTACAGTGGAGGCCAATGTTAACGGAAGGATGTAATAAGCTTGGTAAGAATATTGGTGTAAAATATAACAGTTCGGATTTACTTCTGAAGGTCTTGGACAGCCGTCGATTGTGGTCGACCCACACCCGCGGATCTCCGCGCTGCGCGTGCAGCAGCCCGAAGTAGTCCTTCTCGACGATATCCAACGATTCGCAAACTTTGTCCAGGAGATCTGAACCTCGTGCTTTGCGCTGAAAAGTCAATAATTGAATATTTTGAGCGATGTTTTTAAAATGGTCGGGTAATTAATTATTCTACGATATTATTAATTGAAACTTTCGATACGCCACATTGACTTACAAATAAATGGACGACGGGTCTAGCACAAAAACCACGAAAAAAATGTCCCAAGTCAACCTATTTAAACGTAGTGACATGTAAAGGAATATGAAAAAGCTAAAACGTTGAATTTATATTGTAATGTCATCGCAGTACCGTCTAATTTTTGATGCTTCGTTGTCAGTCGAACAAACGAAGACTAAAGCGTGAATGACGCTCTGTATAAGATTTTAACGCCCTATAAGTTCGGATACTTTTTAGCGCGGACCCGACGTCCATATAATTGTAAGTCAATGATACGCCAACTTATTTTTTGGGCCTGTTCTTTGTTTCTTTATTTTTATTTTCACAAAATTCGAGGCGCATAATATTAGTAAATAAATATGTCCGTTTCATCGAGTATATAACTAGAAATAGAGACGAAATGAGGGCTATATATTCCTGGTAACACATTAGCGATACAGCTCTTATAAATATCAACTCCCGTTTGCACTGAAATATAGACAGGCCAACTAATTACCCGTGTGTAAGTGTCCGTATATTCCAAAAAATATTCTGTATTTATTATAATAAAGATAATATCTCTAACAATGCCGTGCTGTTCTATTCGGTGGTGTGGGAAAAACAGCAAAGCATCTCAGTACAAAACAAACAGAATCACATTTCTTTGGTAATTAAATATTAAATATGTAATTTTGCAATTTTCGTCCATTATAGTAAAGCTCAAGTTAACTGGTCGTTTTGAAGTGAAACAGTTGACAACAGACACCCATTGACGGCACCCGTCAATTGTTTCGATCTCGGGCTAGCCAATCGGAGCGCTGTTGTCACAGTAATGATATGGCAGAATAGTTTTCAAACAAATTAAATGACAATTCGTCTCTATTTTTACTCGATGGTCCGTTTACAATCATTACAGAAAGGAGATAGAGATATAGCTTTGGTCTTTAACTTTGAATAATTTTTTTTGGAAATCATTCCCGTCTTTGTACGGGTCCACACATTTGCTTCTTATTTTAATGCATAAATTAAACACATATATAATTGTATACATGGAGAAATAACATGTAAATATTTAATATCAACAACATTAAGTATGTAACTATTTTTGTCGGATCTAAATTGAGGATATTTGTTTATTCAAACAGACCAACGTTTCGGGCCCTTTAGAATCATCGAATAGTTATGTCTAATAATAATTCCATTTCGCAATCCAACCCACTCTGAACTACAGTATAAGTTAATTTACCAAATAATTATGTTGCGTAAATTGGTGTGTGTTGATACATACTGACTTTCATGATTGAAAACGTAAGAAACCAATTACAATATTAGTAAATAATAAAACGATAGCGGATACGCTATAAAGTCTATAGCACCATGCACAGGTAACAGGAGTCAAAGCGTCTCTGAACCAAAAAGTATCAAGTGAAAAGAAAATAGCAGAGAGTGTCAATTATCGAATATTGAAGCATCAAATAAAACTTAGATTACAATCATTGACTTACAAATAAATGGACGTCGGGTCCGCGCTAAAAAGTGTCTGAACTTATAGGGCGTTAAAATCGTTCATTTCGTCTTCGTTTGTTCGACTGACAGCGAAGCAAGCAAAATTAGACAGTACTACGATGACATTACAATTTAAATCTAACGTTTTAGAATTTTCATATTCCTTTACATGTCACTACGTTTAAATAGGTTGACTTGGGACATTTTTTTCGTGGTTTTTGTATTAGACCCGTCGTCCATTTATTTGTAAGTCAATGATTACAATTGAATGTAATTTAGATAGATTCAAATTATATCTCAAATGATGTTCCAGTGGTATACATATATGATTCATTTTCGCAAGTGGCGCTTTTGAGTTTTTGGTGCCTAGGTTCAATTTGATGTGAACTCACAGAAAAAGGTTGTTTGCAATGCGTGCTACACGATCTAAGGTTAGTAAGTTTGAAAAGGTTGTAAACCCTAACGAGCCGTGACCAGGTTCACGGCAATAAAATAAGAAAACTTCTAGCCCACGGAAATTTATTTCAAGTTGATGGTAAAGAGAAAACAAAGGGCCAGAAAGGGCCGAGTTATACTGAATTACAGATTGGTGTTAAAATTGGCATAGGATTAGTAGTAGCTATTAGAAATCTGGTAAAGGAATCAAAATTAGACGTAATTGAATTTTAAACAGCACAGTACGCTGCCGTGTTCGAGCCGGGAGTAACGATGAAACAAAACAAAATCAGAATGGCGAGGAAACGGAATTAAAGAACGATTCAAAATTTAAAAACGAATGGCCAGGAACCGGAAAAAAGGCGATAAAAAGGTGGGATGACGATGTAAGGAGGGCACATTGTCACAAGTTGTTTACTCTGCCGAAAGCGCTTAATAGTACATTGTATTAAGGTTGGGTGGTAAATAAGGAGTTACGAACGAGACTCAGAAATCGGTGCCTTTCGGAGGCGAGGTTCATATTTTTTCTTTCATTACAACCATGGTCGTGTAATTTCTTCGTTTTCATTTGTTTCGTTTTTATTTTTACAAATTCCATAAATTGGACGTCTCAACTACAGGTTCTTCTTCTTGCCGAGTCAACGACAAAAATCAATACAAAACCAGTGTTATATTTACTTTAGACCTCTATGCCCTTATCTACCTTACCTTTGCGGCTGCTGCTGGTCGGACACAGAGGGCATGACAGCAAGTGAGTATCCTCAAGCACAACGATTATGAGTCGGGTTAATGTAACCCCATTTCACCATGTTATCTCTTACACACTGTGTTGTAAATTACAGGCACATGGAACTTGGTAACTTATGTCTCAAGGTGACGGGCGACTTACATGGAACTTGGTAACTTATGTCTCAAGGTGACGGGCGACTTGTTCGTCCCTTCACTGGGTATTATATTTAAAAAAAACCATTATGTGCTGTTGTCTGTATGTACATTGGGCGGTTGGCGCTTTTCGTATTGTATAATAAAGAAAATACTCCGCAATAAACTAGTGATGTTTTCTTTTTTTGTATTTACGTTAATCAAGATTTGCAAGCCACCTACGCAAGCGTATATTAAACTATATAACCCCAATTCACCCTAACAGTTAGTGCTCCTTAAAATTAGCGAAGCATATTGCCAAAGTATACTACTAAATCTTCTCTCAAATTACGACTGTAAACCGTGTCTATAAATCATGGGCAATTGATCCCGATGGTCTGCAAGCTTCGGTCAATCGTAAGTCCATCACTAAGGAAGATTTACGGCAGTTACTAAGAAACTACTGTTTTACGAGTTCGAGGTGATTCTGTTTAGCACAGAAATAGACTATTGTCTACAAAGTTATAATGTCTAGAATACATATAGATAAATGAAATCAAACGTAGCAGTTTTCATAAATAAAATTCTTTTGCATTTACAAGAAGCGTAAGGCTGCGTTTCCACCAGAGATGTTCAAGTTAGCTAGGCGGTGTGCAAGGGAAAATATCTACCAATAGGATTACTTCATTTTCTTAGCCTCGTTTAACGGAGCTCTGGTGGACAAGGGCTAGCGGAGCTAATAAGTATTTGTACACACTAGAAAGCGAGAAATGTGTGCGAGGGATGCGAGCGAGGAATGTGTGCGAAGGATAGTGTAAAACGGTGTAAGGAACTAGAACTATTGGTACGAAACCCAACTGAGGTGCGAGTTACGCGACGGGCTGCAGGCTCGCCATCGCCTCCGCTCACCCCACCACACCGCACCCCACCCGTGCACAGCTGAAAAGGGTCCACTACGCATCCTCGCACCGTTCAGCCCTCGCGCATCTCTCGTGGAACTGCAATCTTAATACCGCATCACAAGCGCGTTCTTGTCGGCTTTCGCATGTGGGACGTAACTAGATACAGTTGCACAGAGTACATATCGATATTTTTTGTTTTTGTGTTGCTGTCTGATTGTGTTATGTAAAGAATTACTTAATTATACCTAAAGATTTTGTAATTGACGAATAATTTATAACACAGATTTGCAACAAATGATTAAAGGTTTACGACCCTTGAAAAACATGTGAAGTTAACAAACCGTATGGAGCAAGTGGCATATATGATGCTGGTGTGGACGATATGGACTGTACAGAAAAAAAAGGTAGAGAGGAAAAGAACAGAAATAAGCATGATTCTAGTAATGAGAAACAATAAAAAATACAACACACCATTGACAAGCGAAAAAGCGGGGTTTACACCTACGTAAGGGTTCACATGAATCGTATCGCTTTTACATTTATATCGCGACCGCCTGTGGAGTGGAATTCCCGATATGAGCGTTCAAAAAGTTTGATAGTACGGGATGCCGATCGCATTTTGCATCGAATTTACGAATGCTTTTTGTACAAACAAACCGTACATCGCCGTCGATGAGTATATCTTGGTTCTATAGCGATCGTCATCCTGGTTCTCAAACTTATCGCATAACATGAAGTGGTGCTGGTGGTAGTATCTAACCCCGAGATAGCAATTTTTACTCACATCAATGTCAAGGTTAAAATGCTCTCCATCCGTAAGCTCGATCCGGACCCTGCGGTATGCGCCGAGACGTCTGGTTTCCATTCCTTCGTAGGAAGCCAGGCGGCGGAGGCTCTCGCGCATTATTCCACCTGCAAGAACCAAAGAGAGATGTTAATAGGTGTCTACTTGGAACCAAGTTATTGACGATAATGAAAGCCACAGGTCTTCCAATTTTCATGGACTGACGATCACATCATCAGACCTTTTGCCGTTGAGAAATTATTCAGGCAACTTCATCAAATATTTAAATTACCAGAGACTTGGTTGAAGAGTTGAAATATAACAGTGAAAATACTTGATATTAACAGTTGTTGTAAGCGAAACCGTGGGATCCGTGGGCCAACCAGCCATCGTTAGACTACCTAGAACAGCACAATGGGAAGTCGGCTTTGTTTTTACTCGGTCACAAGTCGAGAGCATCGGGTGTCGTTTAGTGGATTCTTTGTACAGTTTTACGACGGCTATACGTACAAAGGAGACACAGCCATTGTGCTAGACTGGGACAGCTTTATGATCTTAGTGAAAAGAGTCATAAGGAAGTACGCATTTCAAATTCGGTCTGTATAACTAGGAAAGTTGATATAGTAGGGGTTTCATCTCGGAAATTTCTGTCTCAGAAATTTCGAAGAGTCTTGACGATTGTTTGGCAATTTGGAGACTATCTGGGGACTCTGGATATTTTAAGTCTTGGGATAATCGAGACTTTTGAATCCACTAAATTCCTCTACCGATCCATTTTTTATTCCTAAATCCGTGTCCTAAATTCCTTAACATAGGAAAAGTTTGCATTGTTTTTAAATAAAGTTGATTAATATCTTGTCATTGGCTTCTACGCTGACCGCGAAAAGCCAAAAAAAATCCACTACATCAACAGCCATTTTTTATTTTGGTTGCGTGGAAATGGCAACACTGTGGAGTGGAACTGGGTGCAATCCGTGGAGATTGATAAACGATTGTAATTAAATCAGGTCCTCTCTATTTCAAACTATAGAAATGCTCTTTGTTTCCTACGTGACCACTAAATTGTGTGAAAAATTTACGAAAAATTGGAACAAAATATTCGTTTGAAGTTTTATGCAGCGTGAATTATAAAAAAGTTGTCTAGCTAAAAGCAAGTTAGAGTAATACGAGATTTCAAATGATTGGACAACATTGAAAAAAAAAAGAATCATTGGTAAAAAAATCTTGGGCTTTCCCCATCGTTTTCCTTCAGGTCAACTGTTAAATGTGGAATGAAAATTTTTCCATGACCCAACACTAGGGATGGCCCACATTTGATTCCGATATTCACGAAACGTTTGGAAATTAATCCGGGAGTTCTAGGCATCATCATTTTATAATATCACTAGAGCTCCTTGTGAAAGAGTTCGTCCACGCAAGGTAGTACTACCACCTTACCTATTTCTGCCGCCAAGCATTACTGCGTTCCGATTTGGAAGGGTAAGAGCGCTGGTGAAATTACAGGAATTGTTAACTTATGTCTCAGGGTGACGGATGCAGTGGCAGTGCTCCTCAGATCTCTGCGTTTTAAATCTCTGAGTGGCATTGTAACTGTTGTGAATAGGCGTGTCGCTTACCACCAGGCGTACGACTTGTTCGTCCCGGCACTTGGTATATTAAAAAAAAGCAGTGTCTGAATTGTACTCAAACTTTTGTTGAACCTCTATATAGTTTGAAACCATTTTTTTATTTATTTCTCGACTATTGCAAACAAACCTAAGTCGTTGAAGGCATCGCAATTATCAATGCATTGTTTACTTGAAAACAGCGGCCTCGATAAAATAACGTAGGCACATAATACAGTAACACTATGTACTTGCGTTATAGTTGTAACATTTAACGACCAATTGTAACTCAACAAGTCAACAGTTAGACGCACAAATGTACAATCATACATTGCAGGAATTTGAAACTTTGTTGTTTGTTGTGGAAAATTGTTCGTGCGCTAAAGATATCCGGATTATGCTTCAGTAGATATAGTCATTTGTTACGCAAGGCTGCAAATTAGTTGTTGTTGAAACCTAAGCAAGCGAAGGAAGCTAGGAAGGGTTCCAAGACACGAGACGCAAAACAACTTTGTTGCCGAGCGAAACACACAAATTTTCACCTCACTATAGTGAGAAAAATGGTAGATGAAAGAAAAATTGTTGAACTACAAAATAACAGTTTTTTTTTCGGATGCTTTCTGAATTTGCATCTCATCAATGTTTATTCTTGCTTGCCCTTAAAATTTTGTGTGATTATTGAAATTATTTTAGTTCTTAGACGAATTAAAATAATTTGATAAACAAAATTAGGTATCGTTGTCAATGTAATGTCAACATTATTAACAAAAAATATACCAACGGATTATACTGTCATTATGCTTTTTTTTCATCGAAAGAAAAAGGTAGATGCACCACAGTCCATCGTCAAGTTCGAATTCCAAATACCTTTTCCACGCTAGCGTGCAAAAAACGGTTTTGCGTGCAGATTTCTAATAAGAAAGAAAGTATTTCCGAGCTAGTGAGGCGCAAAATAAATTATTTTGCCGTAATATAACAGAGCGGTGGTAACCAAATAGGATAGCGTTTCGATATGCCCAATGAACACGATTTTTGGCCATTTCCTGTTTTAATGTAAACAACCTTATTTTATTTACTAAATTATGCTCCCCGAATTTTGTGAAAAAAAAAATTAAATAATAAAAAAACCGAATTTTGTGAAAAAAATAAAGAAACAGAAATACAAAATAAGAAAGCCAAAAAATTAAGTTGACGTAGTGTTCATTGGAGATATTGGTTAGCTTCCCACGTCAGAGGCCGATCGATGGTTCGAATCCCTCTTGCGGCATGTCTGATCTCCACATGAGAATAAATAAATTTTTATGTTGGACAAGGCCAACGAAATTATAAAAAAAGAACCATTTTTACAAACTATATGTTTTAGTAACCTTACCTATTTCTGCCGCCAAATAGTAATGTCAGCATCACTGTGTTCCGGTTTGAAGGGTGCTCGTGATATTACAGGCACATGGGACTTGTCAACTTATGTATCAGGGTGAAGGGCGCAGTGGCAGTGCCCCTCAGATCTTTGTAATTTAAAGCTCTGAGTGGCACTGCAACTGTTATGGACAAGCGTGAAGCTTACCATCAGGCGAACGACATGTTGGTCCCGTCACTTGACATTATAAAAGAAAGACAATAGTTTCATTGCTCATGGGTCGACGACGGGTCTAATACAAAAACCACGAAAAAAATGTCCCAAGTCAACCTATTTAAACGTAGTGACATGTAAAGGAATATGAACAAGCTAAAACGTTGAATTTAAATTGTAATGTCATCGCAGTATTGTCTAATTTTGCTTGCTTCGCTGTCAGTCGAACAAACGAAGACTAAAGCGTGAATGACGCTCTGTATACGATTTTAACGCTCTATAAGTTCGGACACTTTCTAGCGCGGACCCGACTCATTATTTTAATTGGATGTGGAGATTGGTCTCGGTATTTATTAATTTACTGTCGGTAGCAATTAGACCGTTTTAAATATGGTACACGTATAAAATACAGCGACACTACAATTTCGATATATCACACAAAAAAAAGAAAGCGAGTGAAATCCAATAAATAAATAAATAATAATAACGCACACATTTATAGTCCCGCACTTGGGAAACCCTGTGTCGCGGATACCATGGACACACACATAGACAAACACAAATTACACCCAAATTCACGAGAGAAATAAATGTAGGTGATGTAGGCCATATAAATATTTTTTTTTGACAATATACGTTTGACTGTAGAATAAATCGGATTCACTCCTTTATTTACCACCCTTAGGGGTGGAATATTTTCGTCAAATTTGAATGGTACCACTACTGAGGTGAGGCACCACTTTCCAATAAAAGAAGAATCATTAAAATCGGTTCACATACGTACTTATTTTTTAGATAATAACTAAAATAAAATACTCTGTCTGTGTCAACAACTGTGTGGCGGGGTTTCTGAATTCAGTATATGCTGTGCAGATTTCATTTTTACAGCATTGATTTTCATCATGAACGTCCTTGGCTGGAGCCACGGTCTCGCGGTAGTGACCAGGTCATTTCTTTTTATGATATCAAGTGAGGGAAAGATCATGTCGCATCTGGTGGTAAGCGATCAAGATCTGAGGGGAACTGCCACTGCGCCCGTCACCCTGAGACATAAGTTGACAAGTCACATGTGCCTGTAATTAACTGCTGGGCGGCAGAAATAGATAAGGTGGCAGTACTACCCTGGATGAACTGTTTTAACAAGGAGTTCTACTGCTGTTAAATACATTGATCGAACCGAAAATCTTGTTTATTTGTTGTTAATCTATAAATCTTGTTAATGTTGTTTGCATGTTTGTGTGTCTGTATTCTTAATAATTAAGGTATCTAAATTCTCTCTGCTGTGTTGCTAAGCTATAGACCTTTTATCGCGCTGCACTGTTTACGACGTGGCACTAAACTTTATGCTTGATGTATCGTAGTTTATATTATTTATTAATGTGCTGAGATAAATAAAATAATTTATTATTGTTAAATACTTTGAAGTAGCAACAAATTTTCGTCAATAAAAACTTTATTCCTAATTTGTTTCTTTTTTATGAAAACCTTAAAATAATAACGTTTTTATATAACAAAAATCGACTTGAAATGTTTAGGAAATTACATCGATTTGCCAAGTTTAGTTGAAAACGGTTACCGGAAAAGTGCGCGAAACCGTATTCATCCACTAGTTTGCCACCCTAAAGAGGTGGCAAACTAGTGGATGAATAGGAGAATATTTTCTTCAAATTTAAATGCAACCAACACTAAGGTATCCTCTTTTCATTAAAAAAATATCGGTTCACAAATCAGTTATCGCGTAACATACATACAAAAAAGGACAGTCGAATTGATAACCTCCTCCTTTTGTTAAGCCGGTTAAAAATAGTAAGAAATTTCCAGTTCAACGCTAAATGAACTTTTAAATAAAGGGGCCCTGCACACAGCAGAACCCGTTGGATGTTACCGTGATAACCTAAACAATTACCAGTCAGTTGAAATAGCCCAAAGCTTACAATGTTGACGCACGAGAGTGACGCAATGTAAACATTGATTTTCACAGTTGGTTAAAGTATCTTTCAGTAGATACTTTATTTGATTCTATTGATTATCTGACTACGATTTATACATCAAATGTTTTCAAAGGGTTGAAAGCTCGAATTCCTATGGCACCACATACTTAACAGTAAACGAAAACATTGTAATGAAACCTGTACGTTGAAAAACGTTTTCATCACACGTAACTAGTATGATTGCATGCAGGTTAACTTGTCTACAATGCCCCAAATAAAACCCACGGGCCTTTTTGGCGTTATAGTCAAGTTAGCCTGCATGCAATTATACTATTTACTCGCAAATGTATTCTTCTTTTTCTTAGCGTGTCGACTCTGACGTTTATATTTGTGAGGACCAGTACTCAGCGACTGACACAGCATTATCAGTGGCGTTGTACAGGTACTCGTCCGTGCAGGTGTAGGGGCACGCAGGACAAGACAAAAGATGTGCCATAGTCTGGGGAGAGACACCACAAATACATGCTCTCCCAGACCTATAACTCCACCTGTGCATGCTTTCCTTGCTTCGGCCGACTCGGGTCTGCAGTCTATTTAAAGATTTCCAAGTGTGCCAAGGTAGATTATGCCCAGTAGGGAGGTGCTCCGACAGCGGAATGAGTGATGCCGTGGGGTATCTCTCCTTCTAGAGATTTACACGGACTTGGTTATTTTCCCCGTCCAGAGGGAATACTTCTTCAATGAAGCTATGCCGACTCTTTAGCCTCTGGATTACCGGCACGTGTAAGGGGTTCCGCGGGTCAGTCTCTTCCTTTAAGCGCTCCAGGGAGCTAGCCACGTCTCTGAGGACGTCTGTAAATGTACTGAAAAACATTGAATGTTTCACTCGCGGTACGGGAATTACGAGCCTCGAGTCGAGGTTCGAAACATCGAAACGATGGCTTGTTTGAAAAAACAAATATACGTGATTTAAATCCGGATAAACAGTTTCATTTCCTATGTGTAAGAACCGAGAGCCTAAGAACTCGACATTGTAGGTAAGTTTCAGTGTAAGATGGCGATTGGTCACGCGTCATCGAAGACGAACGGTCCGTCGTGGTCCGATGCGTCGGCGCGCAGGGCTTTCGCTCACGAGGTTATTGGAATACGAAGTCATCTGATCTTATTAGTAAAAGGTCAATGAGTGACTTTTGGTAGTTTTGTAGCAGTTTTATTATTTTTAAACATGGTCCAATGACTGAAGAGGACTGCTAATCTCCATACTAGAGATCCTAACTCTGAAAAAGGTCAAAATTCCGTCTTATATCCAGATGGCGTTAATCAATAGCCTGGAAGTAGTTTATATTACTAAAATAAGTGCTCAGTTTTTTCATTGTTCTCGTAACATTATTCAAATATTGACCATGGACCTAAAATTATTTTCTAAATTTTGACAAACATGCGTGTCACTAGATGGTATTGTGTGTCACAAACTAATTTATAAAATTGCTAAATATTCTGCATTGGAGCCGATATACGACTTCGAACCGGTCGCGGTCGAGACGGCGGCGGGGCCCATAGGTTCGGAAGTTCGGGACTTGTTTAAAGAATTGGGTCGCCGACTCAGAGACAGGGGCTGCGATCACCGCTCTAGGTCGTGGTTGGTTCAACAGGTGTTCACTGTCGTTCAGCGAGGCAGTGCTGCCGGTATAATGGGAACTTTTGAGCCTAAAAATCTCATCAATCCCAGTTCTTTTTTATTTTAGTACCTATTGACGAAGTTCAGTGCTGATCATAAACTAGAAATATTAATGTAACATTTGTATTAAGATAATAAAGTCTGGTAAAAGAATAGCCGGCAGTATCCATAAAAAACTGTATAATGAGCGCCATTTTTGATTTGTTTGTATCACTAGAAATTACAGTAGCTTTGACAAATTGTAGTTAATAGTTACGTAATTAATTACAAAAATAGCTATTTGATACCATCGGGGCATCTAGTGTTCCGATAAGTACTAAATATCCGATTACGCTGTCTTGTACCGCGATTAGCAGTCGCCTTAAATTATTAGGCTATGGACAATAGGACGTTCGGTAGCTTTCATTCGATAACTGTGTAGTTGTAGCCTTTGCCGGTCGAGAAGTTCTAGTAATCGTACGAGTGTGACAGTTTGACGTTCGATTCCGGTGTTGTGAATAAAAATGAAAAGAAATCGTACGATATCAAATCGAACCGGTCGACAATTGAGTTATCGGAAGGTTCTGAATCGACCCCCAGTTCCGAATCCGAGAAATGATCATCCGAAATGTCACAGAGATAATTTTATCTGTAGGCATACAACCGATAGTCGTATTTTCTAAGACAATACGACTCCAATCCGACTTAGGTAATGCATAAGCGACATCCAAAGCGGGTCCGAGGTGGGTTTGTATAGTTTCGGATTCGGAAATAATACAAATCGGATGTTAAAAATCGCGCAAAGGGTAATTGAATTTTTCAGTTCTTTACGACATTAGTACTTAGGTATACGTATCTCAGGAGCTTAGTTTTAATTTAACTAGGCACTTAAGTTATTTAAAACCTATTTTTATTGCCTAATTTAATCGTATTTAAATAGAAAAATAAAAATTATTTATTAAAAAAGCATCAAGCGTGACAAACAAATAAACACTTGATGAAGTATTTTATTATTTTAAGATCGGAATTTTTCTGTACAAATTTTATAACTCACACATTTCTTGCAGTACATAAACTAACTTCACTTTAAAGTACTTATTTCTTTAGGAACTGCCTTTTGAACGACACTTCGACTCGGTTGTCTTCGCTATATCACACTGACTGTGGATCTTTAATATTTTTTAAGGTCGTGCATCTTTTATCTTTAGGCTAAACAAAAGTAGTCATAATAACCAATAATTATGGCTAATTGCGACCAAAATTACGCTTAAATGGCACCTATATCTGCAAACTAAGAAGAAACGTTTGTTTGCAGGAGGATGATTTGAGAGTCTAAGTCAAATTTAATTTAGTAGCATTAGAGCTCCTTGTGAAAGAGTTCGTCCAGAGAAGTGCTGCCACCGTATTTATTTCTGACGTTGATTTTTAATTTAAAATTTCTTTATTTGAAAATAAACTTAGGTGAAGTAATACAAAAAGATCTTATTCTAATTGTAAACATAACGCGGACGGATATATAAAATCCGTATAATGCAGTTTAGTATTCTTTGTATAGAAGTTCATGTAACTGCGTCCACTGATCCGCATCGCACAGACCGTACGCGCGCGCGCCTCCGCCGCCGCGTTGCGCCGGCTGTCTTTTACTACTTTGCATTCGGCGCCTGCGTTGTTGCTGATCATAGACGAAAAGTGGCGTCGGCAATCCAATTACAGTGGACGCACTGCCACAAACATTGCCGATTTTATGCGATCCGTACGATGCGTGCGCTGCAGATCTGTGGACCTTAACATAATACGTTACGTCACTCAGGCTACACACCTTTCCGAACGTTTTAAAAAATTCCGTTTTAAAAACGTGAATTGGGAATGAAACAGTAACAAAACAGGGTATTAATTATTACTGACATATTAGATTAATGTTATAAAATAGGGAGAATAATAAAACATTAATAAATAAACCGATTAGAAAAGATCACCGTATAAAAATGTCGCGCGGGTGGTGAACGATATTGTTGACTTGCCTAGAAAATATTGCCGCCAAGCAGTAATGTGAGCATTACCGCGCCGGTTTTTTAGGGTATTGGTAAAATTACAGGCACATGGGTCTTGTCAAGTTTGTGTTTCATGGTGACGGGCGCAGACTTTAGGCGAAAGTGCATATAAGCATTATTTAGGTGTGCTTCCTGGTCGACCTCGTCGTCACTTTCAGGAACAACAGTTGTTGTTTATAATGTTAGTAATACAGTTAGTATTTTATAAATAAGCCTGTATATAGAGCATATCGACGCTGGAAAGGTAAAACGTCTAACGTGCATTTGAAAAATATTACAGAAGAGCGAATTAAAGTATTTTTTTTAGAAAAAGAAATTTCTAATTTTATTTGTTATAATGGAAAACTTAGAGAGTTTCAGCTTCTTATGTTACACATAGGGACCATGACCATGGGACCTGTAAAGGGCCCGAAACGTTGGTTTCTTTTAAAAAAACAAATATACGCGATTTAAATACGGAAAAATAGTTTCATTTCCTATTAGAGTTATGATTTTTTTTAAATGACTAAATCGCTCTCCTGGAATATTTTCCAAATGTACGTTAGTCATTTTATCTTTCCAACATCGATGTGGTAGCTGAACAGGAGAACATGGTTATGAATATAACAGTAAGTAACAGGCGTCATAATATACTGTAAGATTGATCTGACGCCGTGGAGGAGTGGAGTTTGTGAACGATGAAAAAACCAGGGAGTGAGCGGTCAAAATCAATTATTTATAGTTATTTATGGATAAGACTTTTGTTTATTTCACACTGTTGCTTGCCCGGTTTAATTATCTTTTCTACTTATTCAATATTATATAACAGAACAGAAGGTTTAGTCGACATAGGATCTTTTCGCAAAATAACCTGTAGTTATAAAAGTACCTATTCGTAGTAGGCCTCATTCTGAAAGTGTCGTATTCGGAAGTATGATATTCTACTTAAGACTTAAAAAGTCATGGTCACGCAACATAAGGGAGTGGACCAGAGTCACCAGCACAGAACAATAGTTTTTAGTTTTGGGCAGGGACAAAGGACAACGCAAACTCCCATAGAAATTTTTGTTAACATAATTTGTATGCGTCTGCTTATGAAAGATATGTGAAAATGTAAAGTTGGATGGACTCTAGATGGACTGCAGCGCTACGCCTTCCGTGTTGTCAACGATCCTCATGTAACTGAGCATGCGGAGTCGTTACAGCTTCGCAGAGATATAGCGTCTCTTAGCGTATTCTATCGCCTGTACCACGGTGAGTGCTCTGAAGAGGTATTCAACCTTATCCCTTCCTCTCCTTTCCATCAGCGGACCACCCGTGCCGGACTGCGTTGCCACAGATGGACGGTCAGTTCAATACCGTCCCGCACTAAAAAATTTGGCAATTCGTTTTTATGTCGAACCATCAAATTGTGGAACCGACTCCCGGCGCATGTATTCCCTCCCCTCTATAACATCGGGTCCTTCAAACGTAGTGTGAAGAAGCATTTGGCCAGACCGGCAAAATGATAGTGACGGAGTGAAGATATTTGTGTTTTCCATCCGTTACTCTCATCTCTGGACTGTATTCGCACTTTCCATCAGGCGCGGTGCAGTCATTTTGCCGAGTCACAATAAAAAAAAAAATTAAAAAAAAGAGTTGAAATTCCTGAACAAATTTTGTTTTGGGTTTCCTATTTTGAGAAGTCAGGAATTAAACATATTCCAATTTGAAGATTTGGAGGTTATGTGTTACGAAATTGAATAAAATATATT
>NW_020653736.1:2461187-2472769 GCF_003589595.1 Hyposmocoma kahamanoa | reverse complement strand
TTAGATTTTCAGTACAAATCGGCAATTTCATACTTTAACCCCTATTACTTAATAAGAAAAACCAGGAAGATGAAGCTGTTTTTGACATCGACTCATTCGCTGATTATACTACGGAAGAATGGGAGAAGATAACTGGTACAGATCCTAGTAAAGCTAGAAAATTAAGATACTCAAAACGGCGCGAGTGACCAAGACGGTATGTTATTTTCATACGAGTGCAGAAGATATTCATATTATGAATAATTTTCGTGATACTTTTGATCTAGTAGGCATCAAGAGCAAATATTTTTTTTAATTTCATGACCATAAAAAATTGTCACAGGAACTAAACACCAGTCGGCTTTCAGACAACAAACATTTTTTGAGGTATACTTTCGGGGTATTCCCACAAAACCTTGATATGGTTTTAAATATGTATATGTACAATATAGGGTGACAGGTTGAAGGAGATAAATATTTAAAGAGGCGAATGAGTAGCTGATACCCATACAGAATATGTAAAAGAAAACTACCTTATTTTTAAATATTTTTCTCTGAGGAAAATACAGCATCTAACATTTTGTAATATTCTGCACAAGATCGAACATGAAGCGAGTGCCTGCTACACTTACTGGCCTCTGCGTATGCTTTCCCACGGGTTTCGCATCCCCGCTCGTTGAAGCGCCGGCCACACTAGGGGGTGGCCGGCGGGGGTGGGGCGGTAGTCCGCCCGGTTACTTCGTTTGCGTTCTTGTGTTAGACGGGATGTCACGTTGTCGTATATTTGTTTTGCGTGGTATATCTGTGTATTCACCAGTGTAGCCTGTGAAGGTCAGTGGAGGGCAATGACGTTAATATTCGGCTTAGATATTAGCTACTCGTTTGCCTTTTTAAATATTTATCTCGCTCAACCTGTCAGCCGGAATAACCATACAGATTCGTAGCACATAGCAACTAATTTGTTTTTCTTGCCTTTCAGATATAAACCCAGTCAATGTTTGATATACCTGTTTTTGTTCTTTATGAAATGTTTAGTGAAATGTTGAGGAAAATAATTTTGGCATAAATTTAATAAACATGTATGCACCCGGGTGACACCGTTGTTTTATATTTATTTATCTACTTATTATTATTAGTTCCATAATAGGCTTAGGTCAGTGCCTGTATCGATGTATGTTGTCGGTAAATATTGATCCAGCACATCATTGTATTTATTTTTCAAAGAACCTCTTCGACGGACTGCTGTCGTGAAGAGATAGGATGGAAGAAATTGAAATTGACATTAGACGGAATAACTTGATTGGTGTAACGGCCTGGCGTCCGCAACTCGACGTCTTGTCGTCTCTTTTGGACGCAGGGTCCTACTTGTGCCACTCAAGCTCCTCCAAGAATGTGTTCATCACTACAAGGGCGTTTGCCTTATTCGCCTTCAGCACCAAAATATCTTCAATTTCCCAAGCTCTTCTGCAGTATCCAGTAGGCATTTTCGGTTCCCGCAAAATTACCGGATCGTCCTGCCTCAAGGTATCGGCATCGCCAGACGGTATTTTATTATGTACAGTTAATATGTATAAAATCAAAGTAGCACAAAGGGCAATTCACTCGCCGACCGCATAACCAACGTATAGATACGACAGCAAACATGGGTCGTAGATGTCGGAATGCGGATCGCGAGCCTAAAATGGAGATGGGCAGGACACGTCGTTAGGCGGGACGACGTATGATGGACCAAGGCGGTCACTGAGTGGTACTCGGTAGGAGCAAACAGTCCTCGAGGCAGACCACATGATAGATAATCGTACGATATCGTCGGGGTGGCCGGAAGACTGGATGAGATTCGCACAGGACCGATTGAACTGGCGAGCAAAAAAGGAGGCCTATACCCAGCAGTGGTGTCAACGGGCTGAGAAGATGATTTGCTTAAGTGTTGGAGTAAAATTCAAACCTTTGGCCAAAATGTTAGCTGTAGTATCACCCAAACGGACATTATGTAAAGCTTAGAAACATAATTCAAGCGTAAATTAAATAAATATGTATGCAACTGGTTAAAACAGTTTTTGATTTTTTTTATTTATACTCACTGTTACATAGAAATATGTTTATTTATTTATACATTCATAAATAAATAAACATTTTTACACGTATGGACTGCGACAGTGTGACGGTCGGGAGATGTTCAGTTGGTACTCTCATGTTCAGTTGGACCTTTTTAAAGCGAGAGTGAACACCCAGGTATCACTTTCCATCAAGTGAGGTGGAGGTCAAAGCTGCACTTATTTTTTATTAAAAAGTAAATAAAATCCAAATTGTGGCGGGACCCAAACCGCTCGACCCTCTAGGTAACATTGGCTGTCACTCTGCAATATGCGGAATAAAGACATGACATGTATAACGTCGTCGTCGGTACTACTGGGCGTATTATATAGTTAGGGTCAGTCAGGGATAACGCCACTAAGTTACAGCTACTACTTCTTTTTCTGTTACGCCTCTATGAAGCTGTCCTTTACTTTTTTATAATACCAAGTGACAAGTGGTGCGCTTGGTGGTAAGCGACACGCCTGTCTACAACAGTTGCAGTGCCACTCAGAGCTTTAGATCGCAAAGATCTTAGGGACCCTGCCACTGAGATCAGACATAAGTTGACAAGTCCCAAGCGCCTGTAATTTTACCAGCACCCTTATTTGTCAAAACCGGAACCCAGTAATACTCACACTACTTACTGCTTGGCGGCAGATATAGGTAAGGAGGCAGTACTTCCCTGGGCAAACTCTTACACAAAGGGTAAACTACTACTTATTGTAAATTGTGTAGGTTTACATCCTGTCGTGTCTAATTTTGTTCGTCGTAACCTTATACGAAAAAGTGCATAGTGGTTTCTTGTAACCGTTGCGGGGCTGTATTCAGTCACAGATTCTTCGTGTACGAGTCGAGTACGTCGTGTCCGTCTTTTTGGAGTATTAAGTCCCAGGCTACCTATTAGCTCATGGCAATCAATATTTGAGTTTAAAATATCATACATATACAACATATCCAAAATAATTCATCGTTGTTCTAACGGTGGTACATTATGGTTCTTCCAACTGTCGTTGTAAGATGAAGATGACTTAAAAGTTTGGAATTACGAAATTAGACAAACTTCTTTTGTATATTAAATTTTGATACTCAATTATGTATATGTATATAAAAATTTATATTCAATTATATTATGTAAAATTACTACACTAGTTTGTTATAATTATTAATATAAAGAATGAACATTAAGAAAAAATAGCTTCGATCCGGCCGAATTCGAATCGACGTCTTTTAGCAAACCGTGACAGACGCTAAGCCATCTAAACCACGAAACGAACCAGCGGACCTCACGAATTTTGCTGGCCGTTGTCGGATCTCGGATATTAAGCGTAATTAAATTTGTATTTAATTGATAATTAATATTTTTTTGTGAAATTGTTTATAGTTATACTAGTTTGTTATAATAATTAATATAAAGATGTTGTTTAGTAGTATTTTTGAGGTTGTAAAGTTTTCGAATTCATGGTGCGATAATGTTTAAATTTAAGGGTGCTGGGTGTGGTAGAAAAGGCACGAATGTAGGACGATGTTGCTGAAAAATGATGTAATGACCAGAATAGAAAAGGAAATGCTTCGATGGTTGGGTCACGTGGAAAGGAAGAAGGAAGGAAAAATCGAAATGAAAGTACCAAGAATACACGGATATGTATAACAAGAAGAAAGAGTTTCGTCAGGAACGTAGCAAACAGAGGTCCACGGTCTCTGCCTACGTCTGTGGGACACAGGCATGATGATATGTTTGTATTTTAACATTAACACGCCGACAAACATTAAACCACCATGCTAAATCACCATGTTAAAGTCACTATTTATATTATTAAAACATTAAAACAATAAGTTGTAAGTGAATTGCATAAATATTACATATTTATTATTTATGTAGTAAATTTTGCTATAAAAAGCGAACATTTTAAAACCATAATCCTATCGTACACCATACCATACTACAATAACACGATATTATAGCATTAGATATGAAGTCTCTATTTCTAATATTGCTGGTTGGAACAGTTGTCGTATTATGTGATGAAAAACCACACTACAATCTGGACGAAGCCCCAGAGCTTTTCGAAAAATTTATTAAAGAATACAGTAAGGTCTACAAAGATGACGAAGATAGAAATACACATTTTGAAATGTTTAAGAAATCTTTGGAAAATATTAATAAGTTCAACGGAGACAAAGAAAACTCGGCTACTTTTGACATCAACCCTTTCGTTGATTTTACCCCAGAACAATGGAAGACGATATATACCATCATTTTCCCATCGGAAGTGGCTTAGAAATGAAACGTTAGTATCGACTCCAAGAAAACAGTGAATTCTTCGGTATAATTGTTTTACTTACTTAGATATGTTTGTTTTCAAATCGAGAAAGGTAATCCAAAAATAAAAATTTTCAATTCCACAGTAAAACATATTTTATGGAAGACGGTATGTTACTTTTAGCAATAGTTAATACGTAACAGTTACATCACTCTCACACAAAATCGAAAATATCTACGTTACGCTATAATACCCTACTAAATCTCACTACGAGGAAAAAGAATCTAAGCACTCGCTTATAGAGGTAGAGGTGAATACAAGTTTGCCCGCCTTGAGCAGTCATGCAAGAATGCGCAAGGGGTGAGACCTTGAAATTACAATTATTTTATTTGGTAAAGCTATGGGTGAACGGTTGCCTCTTAATTGCCTCTAATTTATGGTCGTGGTTGAAATGTGTGTTTATGGTGAATTTATTTACTCTCGTTGGCATAGTATAGGGAATTCTCTAGTTTGAGACCAAGTTATTGGCGTAGTTCTGTGGCATTTTGACCCAATAAGTTGCATTATTTTTATTCTTGATGAATATTACCAGGGTTGTATTAGTATAGATGATTGTTAGTCTATTTTACTTACCACGGCATAAAAAAATACATACAAACTTTTGGGTCTTTATCTAGGGTAAAAAGTGGGTAGATACAATAAAAACAAACATACACTAAAAGCAAAATTGATAATAAGTAGGTATTTTCTTACATTAGGCATGATTTAAAAAAATTTCAAAATGTCGTAATTGGTTAATCACAACCTACCAACTTAAATTCTTAGGTATTGAGGGCGCAAAGAATCAAAAATAAAAATATTATACTTTCAATATTAGCTTCTCTTCATATTTTTTTCTTCAGTATACATCCACTCAATATAGACAGGGTCATGGTTGAGTGACTCGTGTCCATTACGGTAGGCCGTGTTTAATAATACTTTAATAGTTATTATACGAGTCGGTATAGTTTTATATAGCGTCTGATTTGTTTTCCTTTCAGATAAGTTGTACGACTCTGCTTACGTTTCCAAAACCTGTGTTATATTTGTTTTTCACAAATAAATGTGGCTACAATAGATAAGTACACATTGATTCAGCGGACTTCTACAGAATTATATAAAAAATAAGTAATAGGGAGACTATTTTCCAAAGAGGCAATACATAATATTTGAGATGCCTTAGAATGCAGAACTTGATGAAATCTTCTGCCTTTTGTGTGACGAGCCAAAGATAAAAAAATGTAATGTTTTGTCTTTTCCTTTTAAATTATACGCATGTTTTTATATTTCATCAAGGGTTTTATCCTGGGGTATAGTGTTCAGTAGGCTGGCAATGTTTCCTCTTTGCATACCATTAATGCTGTTAAGCAATAATGTGTCACCAACACGATCATAGTTTTGCGAAAATGGAACCAAAAGATTTTTTCGACAGTTTGTTCTAAAATTCATGTAAAATTAAAACTTTTGCTGTTGTCACCTTAGAAATAATGAATTGTTGTAATTTATTACTATAATTCCACAACAACAAGCACAACAGCAAAAGTATACATTTTATGAGCAAATTTTGGAACATACTAACAAAAACAGCGAAAAATCAATAGGTGCCATTTTCGCAAAACTATTATCATGTTGGCTGACACGTTATTGCATAACAGCATCTAAATTTATTCTTTGACGCAACTAGCTGCCCCTGAAGGCTTCGCTGATAATAATTGTTTTGTTTATTATAAATCGTATAATGTAAGTCTTAGAAACATAATTATGGCGTAAATTAAATAAAAATGTATATGCAACTGGTTAACATAGTTTTTTTTAAATTTATTCTCAGGTTACATAGAAATATGTTAATTTACATTCATAATAATGTAAATAAACATATTTACACTTATGGACTGCGAGGGTTTGACGGTCGGCAGATGTTCGGTTGGTACTCCCACTTGGGCCTTTTTAAGGCGTGGGTGAACAGCCAGGTATCACTTCCCATCAGATGTGATGGAGGTCAAAGCTGCACTTATTTTTTATTAAAAAGTAAATATAATTGAAATTGTGGCGAGACTCAAACCGCTCGACCCTCAGGGTAACGTTGGCCTTCACTCTACAATACAGACTTTGTGGAGTAATGAAGACGTGACATGCGCAACAACGTCGCCTGTAAGAAGAGTCAGTCAGAGTAATGCCACTAAGTTACGGCTTCTACTTCTTTTTCTTTACACCTCCTTGAAGCCATCTTCTACTTTTTTATTACACCAAGTGACAAGCGACACATCTGTCCATAACAGTTGCAGTGCCACCCAGAGCTTTAGATCGCAAAGACCTTAGGGGCACTGCCACTGCGTCCGGCACCCTGAGACATAAGTTGGCAAACCCCATGTGCCTGCCTGCCTCACATTACTGCTTGGCGACAGACATAGGTAAGGTGGCAGGACTTCGCTGGACAAACTCCTTCACAAAGGGTATACTGCTACTTATTCTCAATTGTGTAGGTTTACATCCAGTTGTGTCTAATTCTAGAAGACGTCGTCGGTTCGAGTCTGACCGGACCAAAGGATTTTTTTCTAAGTGTAATCTTTGTATTAATAATTCTAACAAACTAGTTGAGTAATTTCACAAAATGTAATTGTATATCAATCCAATACAAATAAAATGTAGAAAAGAAGTTTGTAAATTTTCTTAATTTCAAAAATTTTTAAGTCATCTTCATTTTACAACGACAGCTGTAAGAACAATAATGTACTACCGTTAGAACAACTTAATTTTTGGCAAGAAACAGTTCCAAAAACTGCCCGCAATACCACATTGCAATATCAATATTCAGATTTGAATCGTAATTATATGGTATAATTATATAGTAATGTTTGGATATAAAAAATACAATTTTTGTATTAACCACGTAATTCCGATGAACTTTATAACACGCACACGACGTTTAACGGTTTTATCACGACGTAATTCTTCTTCTATTTTTGCACAGAAAATCATATTTCTATGTTTGTATTTTCTTTTAGGCATGTCGATCAATCTAAAACAGTTATTTTAAACTAAAACTTGAATTTTATCGAGAAGTGGAAAAATATTGTACTAGGAGGCGAAGCACTAAAACGAGAATGAAATGGCGTGATCGATCAGTGAACGAGTAAACGAGGTGTAACGTCAAAAAATTCTTATTTTACCCTCAGTATAGTGCGAAAGTGGCAACCGCTATGCGGTACTACTAGTGTTGTTTATATGCTAATCTTGAAGACGAAGCCGAGTATAATATTTGTATTTGTGCTTGAGAAATAAATCATTATTATTAATATTACTTACCAAAGTTTAACTGAATAATACTAACATTTAATAAAAATTGCACTTATTTCCAAAAAACGATAGAATTATGTACCATGGGAGTGGCGAGTCATCATTAATCAATATACTGTTGATTACTAATGGCTCGCCACTCAATCAAGTGCACTTCAAGTTAGGTGTGGAGCAATGACGTTTTGATGAGTCCTGTCCATCACGACCGAAACATGGATGATGAGCACTGAGCAGTTGATGGTCAAATTGTTTGTCCATCAAATATCTACAGAAAGTAAAGCGTGAGCGGAATATCGTAATCCGAAGAATAACAAGACGTAAGTTTGTTGTGGTGCCGGGAGGAGCTAGCTGCAAGAACGACGTTTGCGTACTGATTATAGAATGAGCAAGCTACATGCGTAAAACAGTAGTACCTTACTGATGCGACCAGCTCTCTTCATTGGAAGGCTATGCAAAGATGGAAAAGCATACAGCGAGTAATCATGCACACTCTTCAAAGTTACCTGCCTTTGTAAGCACGTAATTAACGTGAGGCAAATTAATTTATTATCAAGGTTCATAAATCATATAAGTATAAAACTGTCATAAAATATATTATTGTTATATAATAATAAGCACTAGTTTTCCCCATGAATTTGGCTACATGGGTTAGACATCGGACATCACGTAACTTTGTTGATTTCCGGGACTAATTAAATCAAATATTAATACTGCTCCATGTAATGAGCCACTCCTCGTCCCCCATCGACATCAGCTTCCTTATTACTAATCAATTGCACAGCACCATCTTGAGAGTTGTAATTTTTTCTATAATTTCCTGACGAATGAGGTTCGTCATTCGTCATGAACATAGGAAATGGAGGTTCATATTCTTTGCCTACGTCAGTCAGGCGTAATGGTATGTACTTATTTTAACGATAACACACCGACAAACATTACATATTTATTACTTGTATGATAGATTTTACTATAAAGAGCGAATATTTTAAAACCTGAATACCTATCGTACTCCATACTTAGCGCTATTATATCTTAAATATGAAGTCTCTTATTTTAATTTTGCTTATTGGAGTAGTTGTTGTACTTTGCGAAAAAGGTAAAGTCATTGATCTGGACAAAACCGAAGAGCTCTTCCAAAAATTTCTTAAAGACTTCAACAGAGTCTACAAAGACGACGAAGACAGAAATATTCACTTCGAAGCGTTCAAGAAAAATTTGGAAACACTTAATAAGAGAACCGAGGAAGATGAAGCTATTTTTTTATATCGACGCACTCGCTGATTACACCGAGGAAGAATTGCATAACCACACAGGTGCAGATCCTGAAAAAGGTAGAAAATTAAGATACTCAAATCGACGCGAGTAACCAAGATGGTATGTTATTTTCATATTTTACAGAAGATGTTCGTATTATGAATAAATTTTCAAGATGTTTTTTATTTTACGTACTAAGAGCAAGAGCAAATAATTTAGTATTTCCATGGCAATAAAAAATTGCCACAGGAACTAAACATATTGTGTCGACATTTAGCCAACAAACATTTTTTGAGGTGTACTTTCGGGGTGTTCCCATAAAACCTTGATATGGTTTTAAATATGTATATGTACTATATAGGGTGACAGATTGAAGGAGATAAATATTTAAAGAGACGAATAAGTAGCTGATACCCATACCTAATATTTAAAAAACACTACCTTGTTTATTATTTTTCTCTACGAAAAATACTAATCTAACATTTTGTGATATTCTGCGCAAGATCGAACATGCAGCGAGTACTTACCGGCCCCTGCTCATGCTTTCTCACGAGTTTCGCATCCCCGCTCGTTGAAGCCCCGGCCACCCGCTACCGCCCGATTACTTCGTTTGCGCACTTGTTGTTGACGGAACATCACGTGTCGTCGCGTATTTGTTTTGCGTGGTATATCTGTGTATTCACCAGTGTAGCCTGAGTAGTTCAGTGGAGTGCAGTGACGTTCATAACGATGCCTTTTTAATATTGGCGCTTGATGCGATGTTGCGTTTTGGTATGTTGTGCAAATAATGCCTAGGTCCTGTACGGAGAAACGTTCCTCAGTCGACGTGCTCCATCCTACACATTTGTGTTAGGACTCAATTTTGTCTGTCCTAAGCAAGGTATGAAGGGAGAATTAAATTTGAATAGTACTCTTTAAGTAGGAAGGCTCGACACGCGGGAGTTCAATTTCCTCGAATTTCATAGAGTAGCCCAAATGAAGACGACATTTTTTTTCTTATGTTAGAGTCGATACATTTACATAATCAGATTAGATATTAGCTACTCGTTTGCCTCTTTAAATATTACCGCTCAACCTGTCACCCTGTATGTCGATAGAGATTCATATCACATAGAAACTAATTTGTTTTTCTTGCCTTTCAGATATAAACCCAGTCAATGTTTGAAAAACCTGTTTTTGTTCTTTAAGAAATATTTAGTGAAATGTTGAGAAAAATAATTTTGACATAAATTTAATAAACATGTATGCACCTGGGTGACACAGTTGTTTTATATTTATTTATCTACTTATTATTTCTTTAATAGGGTTTAGTCAGTGCCTGTATCGATGTATGGTGTCGGTAAATATTGATCGAGAACATCATTGTATTTATTTTTCAAAAAATCTCTTCGACGGACTGCTGTCGTGGAGAGATAGGATGGAAGAAATGTATGTGTATGTGTGTGGAATGTGTGAATGTGTACATGTGTGTTATCCATCTGATAGACGTATAAAACCCAAAATTATACATTGTCATACCAAGTTAGATAGTATCATTTCAATTGCTTGTCTCATATTATAGGAAGTTACTAAAATAACAGTCGTATTATAAGTTTATATAAACATATATGTAAATTAAATTTCGATTTGTGTATATTTATATTATTTATTTACATTATATATATTATGTATATACTGATATAGTATAAATTTTATGTTTACTTGTTAATGTATTTATACATATGTTTCAAACTTGTAATAATAATTCCTCAATCTTCTCATATGACTTAGTTTCGAGCCATTTAGTAATTGCTAACTTGCATTCACGAACTATTTTCTTGTATAGATCCAGTTTTCTGTTTAAACTATTATATAGATATGAAGCCCTGTATTTGTACTGTCTACTAGCCGCAGTAGTTTTGATTTTTGGTACCAGCGCTATGTTATAGTTTCTTCTTCTACCTAATACCCCAGGTTCATATGGCAAATTTTTATGTTGTTTTATTACAATGTATATAGTACATAAAGTTTCCTATATAACAGATGTTAGTTTTGTCAGCTGATACAAACTTTCAGTGGAATAAATTGTTTTTTAAAAATACATTGTTGTGATCTAACCACGTTGTGCTCGTTCTGTTTGAACTAATTTTCATTTTGCTGCACCACCCCAGACAGGAATGCAATATGCAATAATAGATTGTACAAGGGAAGGAACATAAATCTCTTTAAAGAGATCTCGCTAACCCTCTTGGGCGGGTGTTGTGGGCGTAATGGGATCCCACAACGACGCCCCCGGCAACCCCAGCTTCCATAGTAGCTAACTTGACTCTATGCCTCAAATAAAGTCCTCAGTCCTTTTTTCTTCCCATTACAGCCAAGGTCGGTATAGAGTTTTTTTTATTATTTATAGCACGACATACTTCCTGATATAGGTCAGGTTCACGTTCAAGCAAGGAGGTTACTTAAGTTCAAAATTAAAACATTCGCTTAAAATGTTATCTAAACTGAAATTTTGTTGCAATTCACATACTATACTTAAACACTTATCGTTAAGAATTTCTTATAATTGTTATTAAACTTTCGCGTTGCATTGTACTAATATTTGGAAACGGGAATAAAGGCGTTTAAACCACAATACAACACAATACAATACAGTACAGTACAGTACAGTACAGTACAGTACAGTACAGTACAGTA
>NW_020653736.1:2460850-2461177 GCF_003589595.1 Hyposmocoma kahamanoa | reverse complement strand
CAGTACAGTACAGTACAGTACAGTACAGTACAGTACAGTACAGTACAATACAATATGCTTTATTTCTCTCAATAAGGTGTAGTTACAGTGTATGAATACATTAAAAATACAATTTTAATTACTTAAAAATAAAAGTAACAATAATAAGTGCCTTAGTGAGAGCTGGAGTCTGTACTAGGTTGGAAACCTGTGTTACAGATCACCTCCTTAGTGTAATAGAAAACGTTACATAAACCTAATAAAAAATACAAGTCAGTTACAAAATAAAGCATAGACTATGGTGTGTGTGTGTGTGTGTGTGTGTGTGTGTGTGTGTGTGTGTGTGTG
>NW_020653736.1:2426506-2460840 GCF_003589595.1 Hyposmocoma kahamanoa | reverse complement strand
TGTGTGTGTGTGTGTGTGTGTGTGTGTGTGTGTGTGTGTGTGTGTGTAATTTCAGTAAAATAAATATGTTTTCACTCGTCTCGTAGTCGAGTGTAGTCAATCAATTAGTAATAACTTTTTCACATTCCGCTCTTCACAAAAGGTGAATATTAAGGATTTTGTTTATCTTTTATTAAGGATTTTGTTTAAATATTCTCCAGAAAATAATAATGACGGTGAGCTAAACTAAAAAAAATTGCTCCGGAAAACTAAAACAAAAAATAACAACAATCTTTACAGAATATTTTTATAACATTTTCCTACGCCTTAAGAATCATCACCCCTTTGTTTCCTAAATCGGTCAAAATCTGTGATCAAGAACTGTGTTAATAAATTATAATAATAAAATTTGATCAAAAAGATGAAGCGGCCGTACCACGAAACTGTATGCTTTATACAAAAGTATCGCTCGTTAGATATTCATGGCTCAGTAAAGAAGGACCACAAGTGTATCTCGCGAATCTCGCGACGTACACTCGTTTGCATATTTATTTTCTCGAAATTCGTTCAAAATGAAAATAATTGATTTTAAAATAAATTACGCATAGGTATTCTGATTACAAAATTACGTAACTGTGGAAGGAAACGTCCCTGTTTATTATCTTCTCGCAGCTGTGGTGTTTTTGCAGTTTGTAATGGCACAAATAGTATTTTTGCGGTTTTCGACGTTCCGAAGCGTAGCGGCAGCAACTAAGAGTTTATAACTTACATTGGGCACGCGAAGTAGGTACACACGCCAGCACAGCAAGCTACACATTGACGTATCTTATTCCGTTGCAATGGAGGTGATTTTCGAACAAAAATGTGTAGTCTGATGTCCCGTTGTTGTCCGTACAATTGCGGCGTCTATTTAGATATAAATTTCTGTGATACAGCGTCATCTTTAGTAACTTTTTCGATCTTTTCTTTGTTATATATAAAAAGACAAAAGAACATAGAAAGTGAAGGTTAATTTAGGTTAGGACTATAAGTTGGGCTTGGAGCAACGACGTTTTGATGAGCCCGTCCATCACAACTGTAACAAGGACGATCACTGAGTAGATGATGGACAAATTGCTTGTCAATCAAATATCTTTAGAGAATTCGACAAGAGAGATTATTGTAATCCGGAGGAGAATATTCCGTGCCGTGGTGAGGACGCTGCAGGAATAGAGTTTGCTTACTGTTTATAGAATGAACCAGCTAAATGAGACCAGCTCTCTTCATCGGAAAACCGTGTAAAGATGGATTGGTATACAAACAGTAATTTTGCACAATTTTCAAAGTTACCTACAACCTTCGTAAGCACGAAATTAACGTATGGCGAATTAATTTATTGTTATGGTTCATAAATCATATAAGTATGAAGGAGTCATAAAATAAGTCATAATTATATGCACTACTTTTTCCCAACGGCTTTGGCTACATGGGTTTGACATCGCACGTAGCTTTGCTGATTTCCGGGACCAAATGAAATATATACTCCTCGCGTAATCAGCCACTCCTCGTCCCCCATCGACATCAGCTTCATTATTACAAATCAATTGTTCAGCACCATCTTTAGAGTTGTAATTTTTTGGATAAATATGGATGTGTTTAAAAAGACGAAAGAGGTTCGTCAGAAATACAGGAAGTGGATTTTCATTTTTTCAGCCAGAGACAAGCGTGATGTTAAGTACGTATTTTAACAATATAGATACATAGATAGATAACTCGTTTATCCAGCACAAATACAAACAGGAACAAAACATTTACAATCACTTCACAAAGTATAACACAAAATCATATAGAACATTTAGTAACAATAGAGTTCGTCCAGAGAAGTACTGCTACCTTACCTATTTCCGGCGCCAAGCAGTAATATCAGCATTACTATGTACCGGTTTTGAAGGGTAAGGGTGCTGGTGAAATTACAGGCACATGTGACTTTTTAACTTATGCGCCAGTCACGCAGTGGCAGTGCCCTCTCTTTGTGATTTAAAGCTAATGAGTGACACTGCAACTGTTATGGATAGGCTTACCATCAGGCATACGACTCGTTCGTCCCGTCTCTTGATATAATAAAAATAAAATACATTATTAATTTAATATATATTAATATAAAACACATACTGCATATAACATTTAACAATAACTGATTTATTTAAATTGATTGTAATCAACTTTATAGCCGTTGTTTAATTTTATTTTTAATTTGAATCATAATTTTGGTTCTACTTTGTTTTAGTAAATTTAGTCCAATGCATTTGAAATCTTAGTTTGGTCCAGATACGAGCTTACCTATAATTGGCATATACATAAGAACAATATTACATGTAATATCTAGAATAATCATATATATGTAATTATGTTGGTTTGCCTATTAATAAATAATCAATTAACAATGACACACCGTCAAATCTTACATAATTACTACTTGCATGACAAATTTTACTATAAAGACCGAAATTTTAAAACCTGAATATCTATCGCTCCTCCATACTCAGCGCGATTATATCATAAATATGAAGTTTCTTATTTTAATTTTGCTGGTTGGAATAGTTGTTGTACTTTGCAGAAAAGATAAAATTTACGATCTGGAAAAAGCCGAAGAGCTCTTCGAAAAATTCATTAAAGACTACAAGAGAGTCTACAAAGACGACGAAGATAGAAAGATTCACTTCGAAGCATTCAAGGCAAATTTGGAAAACATTATTAAGAGAAACCAGGAGGAAGATAAAATTATTTTTAGTATCAACGAAGTAGCTGATTATACTAAGGAAGAATGGGATAGTAAGTGGGGTGAAAAAGAAAGAAAAAGATTAAGAAACTCTGTTCGACGCGAGTAAGGAAGACGGTGTGTTATTTTCACGTGAGTGCAGAAGATATTCATACTATATTATATTTTGGAGATCTTTTTTATTTGGTAGGCGTAATCATTTCGTAGTTCCATGACAATATAAAATTTGCTACAGGAACTAAATTAAACACCAGTCTACCTTTCCCGGAAGATCATCACCTAGTATGACTCTGATATGAAAGCCACTGGTGGGCCTCTGCCCACAGAGGCGATCGCACTTAGCACAATTCTAGCAAAAAACTCTCTTACATTTATCAATCTTTTCATACAACCCGTCTTAATTTTTTTCTACACACTCCAGCCTTTCCAAGAATACTCTCACATTGATTTCAGCCTTTTTTTTCAGGCCCTTAAATGTAGACATGGACTCATGAAAGTTCCTGGTTGAGTGAGTCGTGCCCATAAGAGTAGAACTTCTAATTATACCTAACGCGTGATGACACGTATCTATATAGTTTTATATATATCAAATAATTTGTTGTCTATGACTTTCAGATGTTACCAACGTTCCCAGTTAACGTTTAAAAACCTGTGTTATATATATTTTCCACAAATATTATATTGCATGGCTAATAATTTTTTTTGGCGGAAGTACGAGACTTCTGGTCACAGGAAAAGCTTGACCGGCAACAATAGTTGTTTATAAAGTATGTACTGTAATATTTAGAACCATAATTCTGGCATAAATTAAATAAACATGAACGCACATGGTTGACGTAGTTGTTTTTTTTTGTTTGTTTGGTTGAATTAGTATTTTATTTGAATTTGTTTACCCACTTATTAGATAATTAGGATGGAAGAGATGTGACTACAGTTTAATATTAGTTTATTTTTAATGCGTTAAGATCCTTCAGCTCGCCCTTTTATACGGTGGTGCAGTCAAGGTCATCAGCGGCCAGCTGGAAAGTGTCAGTGTCAACAACGAGCGACATACATTATACTATAGTGGCCCAGAACTCAGCCACACCGACCGCGTCACACAGCCGCCATTAAATCCTCAAGCGTGCAGGTGTTAGGGAACGCAGGGCATGATATGAGGTGGGCCATCATTTGAGTCGCACCGCACAAGCAGTCCAAGTTAGAATCACCCGAAAATCTCCACCTGAATAAATTGTCCTTGCTCCAACCAACCTCGAGTTCGAAGTCTATTCAAAGACGATCAGATCGAACGTCTGCAAGGCAATTTGTGGCCAGGAGAAAGACTCTCAGAAGGCGGGACAAACGTAGATGGTACTCTTTCGCGCCAAAGGATGCATGCACCTCGCCTGAGCCGGTTCAATGCTCAGAGTATCGACACATTTTACAAAACTTTTCCGGCTCCTCAGTCTCTGTTGCATTGTGAAGTGGTTGTGCAAAGGGTGCCGAGAGTCGTTGGCCAAATTTGCTCTTTCGCAAGATGCCGCTACATTTCTGCGGATGTCTGGGGGAGCTATGCCAGCTAGTGGCTACAGCAATCTTACCGGGGTCGGCTGAAGACAGCCAATTATAATCCGGCAAGTCTCATTTAATGCTATATCCACTAATTTTGCATGGGAAGGGGTTGTTGAGGAATAATTGCAGTGCGTGACCAAAGTGTGCTCAGGCCGTACGAATTACTAATAGTATGTTGTAGAATTGATGAATAAACGCTCATTGTTAAAACTTGGTGTTGGTTTCCTTTGTTAGTTATAGAACCTTAGATAATAGTGTACTTGTCCGGCCCGCAACCCAGGCAATACGTTACATTACTATTTTTTCCACGGTGCATATGCCGATTTGTCTACTTCAAGTTAGAAAGTCTGGAGCAACGATGCTTTGGTGAGTCCCGCCCATCACGGCCAAGATATAAAAGTTGCGTGTCAATCAGAGAAGAATATGCCGAAAATCTGATGTGGTGCCGAGGGGAGTAAGCTGCAGGAATGGCGTTGGCGTGCTGTTTTTAGAATGAGTAAGTCGAATAAACGATTTGGTGGAGTTCACGGGAAGGGCCGGTATGGGTAAAACAATAAGAGTACTTTAATGAATAGACATGCTTTTTTATTGCGCGACGATGTAAAGATAGATACAGTCACTAATTATACACAATCTTCTTTAGTAGCAGAAGAGCTTGTGAAAGAGTTCGTCCAGGTAAGTACTACCACCTTACCTATTTCTACCGCCAAGCAGTTATTTAAGCATAACGGCGTTCCGGTTTGGAAGGGTAAGGGTGCTGGTGAAATTACAAGCACATGGGACTTGTCAACTTATGTATCAGAGTGACGGGTGCAGTGGCAGCTCTGAGTGGCACTGCAACTGTTATGGATAGGCGTGTCGGTTACCGCCAGGCGCACGACTGTTCGTTCCGTCACTTGTCACATAAAAAAAGTCGCCTTCAATCTTGGTAAGCAAATAATTATCGTGTGGCGAATTAATTTATTGTTATGCCTCATAAATCATTTAAGTTTATAGCAGTCATAAAATAAATCACAATTTTATGTGTGCACTAGTTTTTTTCTACGACTTTAGCTACATGAATCAAACGTCAGACGTCGCATAGCTTTGTTAAATTCCGGGACCAAATTTAATATGAATACCCCTCCGTGTAATGAGTCACTCCTCCGCCCCCACCGAAACTAGTTTCCTTATTACAAACCAGTTATACAGCACCATCTTTAGAGTTGTAATTTTATAAGTAATTTTTTGGAGAAATATGGATTTGTTTAAAAAGGCGAAGGAACATAGGAAGTGGAGGGTCATTTTCTTTGCCTACCTCAGTCGGAGATGGGCGTAATGGTATGTACGTATTTTAAAAATTCATCTTCCTCTTCTTGTCGAGTCAATGACAAAAACCACCAAAAAGTGTTACATTACTTTAGCCCAGTAAGCAGCCACCTATATGCCCCTATCCGTTGTCTTTAGCAGATCTTCGCGGGTGCAGCTGGTCGGACACAGTGGGCATGACAGCAAGTGATACAGAGTTTGTGTGGGGTATCCGCAAGCACAATGATTATGAGTTGGGTTAATGTAACCCCATTTCACCAATCAACTTCCTGATTTAGTTTTTCTACTACACATGCTGTCTCGCGATGTACATTGGGAGGAGCAATACCCGCTATACTAATGACAGAGGAGTGTGTTTCAAGCATACCGTTGTAATGCGACAAGTATCATATAAGGCTATGGTGATTTACCTCGCGTGAGCGGAATGTTGCCACACTGGACATGCGAATTCACCCACGCGTGAAAGACGCACTCCGCAGCACTTCTTCAGCTTTAGATGTAAGTCACCGGAGGAGGTGGTTTCTAGTGCCCACTTTTGGTTTAGTCTTATAGCAGTGTGGTTTGTATGTCAGTGCCCTGTCGAGTGTTATACACAGCTAGGGTGGGTTCGACCGTAACGTCATCGTAGCTGGCTGCCTTTCCATCCTGCAAAAACTCAATACCGGAGTTCACCTCTGTTAAGGTAAAGGGCTTGCTCAAATGGTCAGTTTGTGGTTCCAAATCATTCAATTTACCGGTTTTAGTTTTTTAAACGGTGCGGTGGTTCAACGTTCAAGAGTAATTGGTGAGCAACCTGATTTGCTGTGACTTGGCCCGGATTGTTGGCTGCAGGGGGACTGATTGATGTTAGTCTCTGGATGGTCAGCCACGCCTTCTTGCTGTTGTGTGTCATGTCTATGCCCGTCAATAAGTGCATTCATTTTTCCTTGCGTTTTTCACCGATTCAGCGCGACAGCTCCTCACTAGTCGCAAAGATGTCTTCTGAGAATGGATTTAAATCAAACAAAACCTGATAGTATTTCAGGAGGGCAGTGGCCTAATTAAAGCCCGGCACATAAAATGTCCGGCATTCGTGTGGAATATGCTGGCGGGATTCAGTCCATATTATGTTAACAAACTTTTGATAATTGCTCTGGGTATGTTCGATTTAAAGTAATCTAGTATCTACGCCTTGAGAGAATAGTTGTCAGTTTGTCTTCAAGAAATTAAATCGCCGACGGAATGGCACCATCTGTGGTTTTACAACTGACTCGATAGTGAGAGCAATGGGTTGGTGTTGGGTGTTAGGCATTACAGGGCAAACAGATTTTTTTGCACATCGAGCTGTTTGCAAAACAGCTCGATGCTGTGGCGAACAAAAATTACGTCGGGATTGTAGCCTCGGAGCCAGCGGCGGCTATTAAACGAAGCAGGTAGTTTTGCATGAGAGTCAGGTTCACTGTTTCCGCCCATTCGTGCAATGTGTGGCCATAATTGTAAGTTGAGGCATAACCTCAAGTTGTGCGGTAGCTGTTGAAGTCTCCAACAATAACTTTTAAGAGGTGTTCGTCGAAATTGCTGGTTTTATTAAATTGAAATGATTGGTTTGGCGGTTTTTAAATAATCATAACCGTGCATCGACCTGTGTCAATAGCCGTAGATCGAATAGCTATGGTCGGTTTAGCAAAGATAACACTACAATATTTTGAAAGCGGAGACTCAACGACAAGCGCCATTCCCGGAATTAGTGGTCTTAGTTGGTCGGCACCACGATGAGTCTCTTGGACGCAAAGTTATCGCTTGGCGAGTTTTGACATAGCGTCGCAAGTAAGTCGCTCTTGATATCGATACGTAGCGTTACGTTTCCACATTTATATGGCGAACGACTATGGAGTGGAATTTCCTGCCTGCAGACTTGTTCCCTGCACGTTATAACTTGGGCCTTTTCAAGGCGACAGTGAATAGGCATTATTTAGGTGTGCATGATCCATCGTCGACCTCATTGTCACTTTCAATCAGGTGAGATGGAGGTGATGGAGATCAAATGCGCACTTTCATTTTATTAAAAAAATTGGAGAAATGTTTGATGTTAATCGATATAACGGAAAGAGCTGCTTTTCGGCTTCAGGGAGGGCCTTTAGAGGTATCGTTTGGTTTTAGCAATAACATACCGACAAACATTACATATTTATTACTTGCATGATAAATTTTACTATAAATAGTGAACAGTTTAAAACCTGAACACCTATCGTACTTCGCACCCAGCGCGATTATATCATAAATATGAAGTCTCTTATTTTAATTTTGCTGACTGGAATAGTTGTTGTACTATGTAAAAAAGGTATAGTCTACGATATGGAAAAAATCGACGAGCTCTTCGAAAAATTCATCAAAGACTACGACAGAGTTTACAAAGACGACGAAGACAGAAAGATTCACTTTGAAGCGTTCAAGGTAAATGTGGAAAGACTTAATAAGAGAAACGATGAAGATGACGCTATTTTTGGCATCGACAAATTCGCTGATTATACTAAGGAAGAATGGGATAGCATGCAGGGCGTACCAGCTGACGGTAAGTGAAGTAAAAAATTAAGGTTCTTAATTCGAGAGTAAGCAAGACGGTGTATTATGACATGAGTGCAGATGATATTATTCTATACTCACTCGGTTTTAGGGCCCACTGAAAATCAGCGTCACAGCCTTTCCTCAGTGGTGACAATAGCTGAGTGGGATCCTGTTACTTACGCCACAGCCGCGCACATGACACTTAGTCTAATTGTGTTAAATATTTCATGTTTGCTTTGTTGATGTGTATGATGTTATTTTTTTTCGTTTTTTTCAGTTATTTTTATTTTAATTTTTTGTTTTAATGTAGCATCATCTTTTTTTTTTGTCTTCATTTTATTACTGTGTATATTTTTGTTGTGGCGTAGTAATAAACGACTTCTGTTCTATTCTATTCTATTCTATATTCATAATTATTATGAATACATTTTGGACATCTTTTTTATTTGATAGGCGTTAAGTGCAAATCATTTCGTAATGCCATGTCTCAAGATCGTCACCTAGTATGACAGATGAGAAAGCGACTGGTGGCCTCTGCCCACTGAAGCGATCGCAATTTGCACAATTCTAGCAAAAAACTCTCTTACTTAACTTACATTTGTCATTCATTTCATACAACCCGTCTTAATTTTTTTCTACACACTCCAGCCTTTCCTCCACTCCAACCTTTCAACCTTTCTTCAACCTTTTTTTTTCGGGCCCATAAATATAGACATGGACACACGAAAGTTCCTGGTTGAGTGACTAGTGCCCATAAGAGTATATAACAAGCATATGTATGTGTGTGTATACATATATCAACTAATTTGTTTTCTTTACCTTTCAGCTGTGACCGTGCCGCCACTCGAATAACGTTTAAAAACCTGTGTTAGAAATCTTCCCCACAAACAAATGTGGCAACAATACATAAGTATACATGGATTCAGCAGACTTCTCCAGATTTATGTATAACCTAAGTAATAATAGAATAGAATAAAACAGAGAGTTTTTATTTCAGGTATAGACCCATATTAATTGTTAGTAAGATTCGTTCGTGGTTCAAAATAAAATCCTGATTGCAGCGAGAGTTTCATGGCATGACACGTGAAAAATTTTCCTACCGAGCGAAACAAACAACTTTTCACCTCATTATAGCGAGGCAAATGGTAGATAAAAAACGGATTAACGTAAATAATGTACGACAGATCGCATAGTTGAACGTGTCATTAATATGTTTTTTTTTCATCGAACGAAAAAGTTAGGTTCAGGGTGCAGATAAAAGTTCTTGAAATCGAACTTGACGATGGACTGTATACTGAAAGCTTTTCCGAGCTAGGGAGGTGAAAAATATACATATATTTAATATATCGCACATGACAACTAACATACTTTATCTCAAAATGGCTTTAATTAAGCTTTAATATATTAAGTTTCAAAGCGACAGTATTGTCCTGTCACTTTGAAATTAAATCGTTTATGACACATCAATATAGCGAGATTTTGGAGAAAAATTATTAATATAACGCAATTTTGAGATAAAATATAACATGACGCCATTTTTGTGATAATATGTTATAACTATGTTAGTTGTCACGTGCGATATAATAATATGACCATTTTCTAAACAGGCAATGCAAATATTGCGATGCCTTAGATTGAAGTGCTTGATAAAAGTTTCTGCCTTTAGCCAGACGAGCTAAAGGGAGAAAAATTTATTTTTTGTCCTTTTAGTTTTGAATACATAGATACGTTTTTATATATCGTCGAAGGATTCGTCCTTTGCATGGCTAAGGAATTTTTTTGGATGGAAGTAGCTGCCAGACGCCCGTAGAGGCTTGACCGACAATAATTGCTATTTATAAAATATTTACTGTAATGTTTAGAACCATAATTCTGAATAAACATGTGTACGCATGGGTGACACAGTTGTTTTATATTTATATATCCACTTATTAGATTTAGCATGGAAGAGACGTCTAATTTGAAATTAACATGCAAGGATAATATTCTTGCATGGCGAAGAGTCGATTTTTACGATGTAGATCAGCTTTTGATGTATATTTTGTTATTATTCGAATATGAACATAATTTGAAAGAAAGAAAGAATAAAAGAATGAAAAAAAAAACGTTTATTTGCTAGAATACAGTAATTACACAGATCTTATAGAAAATTAGGTACAATGTATTCAACCAGCAAGCAGGTGTGCAAATAAATATTAATTAAATGAAATATTTCGGCCTCCAAAATTAATTGCATTTCAAATTAATATTAGTTAGTATTCGTAAATTCTAAATATTCCTTATTACTATACATATTGAAGCAGGTATTCTTTTAAATTAATTTACGGCAACGAGGTTGGTATAAAAGTTTCATGATTTTAACTCTGGTTTGCCTTTGTATCACTTCACCACATGTTTTCAAATATAGAGGATGAGAATTAACAAATACATCTTTAATATACATGCATGGCAAAGGCAGTATGATCAGTTCCTTGAACAACGGTTTGCAGGTATCATCGAACCACTGATCGCTCGAATACACTTCTTCTGAACCTTGAACTCTTTCTAAATTTACTGAGTTGCGTACAGACGAAACGTAGCCGTCGTGGTAGGCCGTCAACGCCGCTTCTCGAGAGACAATTTGCCGTAGTCTTCTCAGAGCGCAAAAAAATCTATTTAGTCTCATATAAAGTTCGATATGTCCCTTCCAGTTAAGGTGTTTATCGACTGTCAACCCAAGAAAGTTAAGAGCTCTCATGCCAAAAAAGTTTTGACGTTGGCTCCGCCCAAAGTGAAACAAATATATGTCTGCAGTTCGCGTGACACGCGACAGGAGATGTTGAATTTTGCGCATTAAAAGTACCAAATTCGTTTTAGCGGAATAACTCTAAAACTAAAGGGATTAAAAAAAATCCGTAGTGACAGTTGTCGATCATGCATAAATATAATTAATTATCTAATTTTTGTCCTAATAACCTGTAGCATTTCGAGGATAAATCTAAAAAATGTGAAAATTAGAGGTCATTTCGTGATTTTTATCTATCGAGGAAACTTTATTGTTTTATGTTTCTGATTAATGTCTATGCTTGAATATATCGTGTAGTTACTCATACAATATTTTACTTTGAACTTTAAAGTGGATATACCCCTCTAAAATCAAATCGAACATTAGGAATTTTTCCTCTGCTCCCTCTTAAATGTGTTAACTTCATCTACAGTATCGGTATTGTAGTGAATTTTAATTGGTATGGGATTTAAATTGTATGACGTAAACGTCAAAAATTTAGTTTTGATTGAAAAATTATAATTAGTTCGAAGCTTTAATGTCTTCTTCGAATAGTATGTTAAAAACATTGTGATTGATTAAATATTAATTAGAGCATTTAATGCGATGTTGTTATTTTGTTTATTTAATGTATTTTATAAGCAATCATTGACGTTAAATGCATCGTATAATTCACACTCACAGTGAATACTTAAATAAATTAAAAAAAAATCTAAATACGGTCACGCATGTCCTTCTGGCTGCCCGTGATTATACTTTTCCACAATTCAGTGTCATTTTACGGCAAGTACTTGTAAGTTAAGTCTTCAGTCTAGTTGCTTTTAAATATCCGGGCAACGAAGCACAATTGAAGGTAATACACTTTTTTTCAAATGACTTTGCCAGACCAGCAGAGATAATGGTGACAGAACATTGTTTTTTTCTTATAGTAACACAATATGCTTAAGGGAATAGTAAAAAAGTGGTGAAGAAATATGAAGCCAAGGACTACACAAATGGAAAAAGTATGAAGAAATGGAAAATGATGTAGAGAAATTCGAATTACAAACAGAAAAATATGTTTAAAATAAAAACAGAAAATTGCTGTTATGATACATAGGAAATACGATTGCAATGAAAAATGGAGAATGGTGAATGACAAAATAGAAGTTGTACAACAACACCACTTAATCAAGAAAAGTAACAAATACACCCGGGAGATAGACGACAGATGAGAACCAATTTTTGATCATGGTCTGTTAAAAGCTCACAATAAGTTTCATTTTAAGTAATCTGATATATCTTTTAATTGTTTCTTACAATATTTTAACGACGGTTTTATTGACGTGTAGAGAATAAATCAATTTTATGTTCAGCAACATTATAATCTCGAATTTCATATATTTTGAGTTCCAACACTATTTATTGTAATAGCAGCGTTCTAGTTTTACCCATGACTTTGGCTACATGGGTTAACATCATACATCACGTAGCTTTGTTGACTTCCGGGACTAAATAAAATATTAATACTCCTCAGAAGAAATCAATTTCCAACTTCCATTTGGTTTATAAATAATTTTTTTTCACACCATCTCTGAGGTTGCAATATTTTTTCCATTTTTAGGGTAGTACTGAGAGCAGCAGAAAGAGCACGACAATAGGACGATTGTTGATGAAAAATTATTGAAAGACCATTATATAAAAGGGAATGCTTTGATGGTTTGGTCACGTGGAATGGATGGACATTAGTAGATTGACGGCACAAAGTTACAGAGCTAATGTGTATGGAAACGGGCAGAGATTGACCTCAACACACAATCAGATTACTGTATCAAGAATAAATGGGTTTGTATGAAAGACGAAAAAGGTTTGTGAGAAAGGTAGCAAGCGGAGGTGTATGCTCTTTAACTATATGCATATTTTATCAATAACACACCGATAAATATTACGTATTTATGACTTGCATGAAAAATTTTACTATAAATAGCGAACATTTTAAAACCCGAATACCTATCGTACTTCATACTTAACGCGATAATATACTTAGCGCGATATTATATAATTTAATCAAATATGAAGTCTCTTCTTCTAATTTTGCTGGTTGGAATTGTTCTCGTATTAAGTGATAAAGATAATAATACAGTCTACAATCTCGACGAAGCCCCAGAGCTCTTCGAAAAATTTATTAAAGCCTTCAATAAAGTCTATAAAGGCGAGGAAGATAAAAATATTCACTTTGAAGCGTTCAAGAAAAATTTGGAAGCCGTTAATTTGACAAACCAGGCCCGTCCCAACGCTATTTTTGTTCTTAACAAATACAGTGATTATACTGAGGAAGAATATAAACTTCATGGCTCCAAGCATTTTTTTAGTTTTGATAACAATTAAATATTGCTTAAAAGTGAAATAAAAGTTAATTACTAAATCGAATAAATGATATACATAGATTAGATATTGAGTTTATTGGAATAATACCAAATCTATCGCCAAAAGAGCTTAGGATGTTTAAGTATGCCAGTTTCAATTCTGGTCTTATACTTTTTGTAACAATTTTGCTGTAGCTTATCACATTGTTCACGGAGTAGATCGTATTCGAATTTGTCCCTCAGACTATTGTACTTACGGCAACGTTGTCTAATTTTATTCTTTACAGTTAATAATTTTATAAGACTTCTGGAAAACCAGAGCGTATATTTACCGTCGGTTGTCCATTCCTTAGGAAAAAGTCTGTCCACGATCCCTTTAACTACATCATAAAATAAAGACACCATTTACATCTGCACATTCCTCAAATTCTAATTGACCCTAACAAGCTCTGCAATCACATCTTCGTCATCTGTTTTGAAAAAATTATACTCTGTCCTATCAGTCATTGGCAAATAAGTAAGACAGCATAAGTCTGTAACATCTATCAGCAAATTAGGATGGTAATGATCAAGCTTACTAAGTAGGTCCTGTGCTAAGCCTACATTCACATTCGTTAGTGTACTCAGCACAAGATCCAAAATTTTACCGTTGCTATTTTAGCAATTGTTTAATTGATGTAAGTTATTACTATTCAAGAAATCGACTAAAGTACAGCCCATAACATTATTGATGTAATTAGAGGGAATTAAACCAGTATTACCATCTCCCCCGCTAGACCAGTTTATAAAGTTTAAATTGAAATCCCCTAGTATAATCAGCTCGTCAATATTATTGGACGATACATTGTTCACATTGTTGATGAACTTTTTTAAAGATTCAAGCTTTGCTGGTGGAGGCAAATATACTGCAGAGGGCTATCTTCTTGATTATTTTATGAATTTTAACTTGTATAGTTATCCAAAGGTTCTCACAATCACTTTCGCATTCGACATACGGTCTGATATTATCTCACTGGACACAGCTACTAACACACCACCTCCATCCTGCTTACAACCTCTAAATATTGGGCGATCCCTGCGAAACACTTTATACCTAGAGTCTATAAATTCCATATCATTAATACTAGAGTTTAGCCATGTTTCCGTAAATACAATAGCCCTATAATTACTTTGCAATATTTGATGATTTATATCATCCGTTTTCGTTCGTATTCCACGGGTATTTTGATAATATATGTCAAACATATTTAACAAAAACATTAAAGCCACATTAAACAAAGTAATGGTTTTTCTGACGTAAAGCTAAATAATAAACTTTAGGCATTCCTTATTACGAATAATAATAGCTTTTCCACTTTATTCATTTTTTCTAACATACACCCTACCATTACGCACCCATACAAACTTATAATTCATTTCTCTTGCTTTAAGACGGGCAGCAGCATGAAGAGCCTTCGTACTGGGAATCAAGTATTCGGAGACAAAAACTGGAGATCTTTGGCCTGCGATACCCAAATGACGAGTATTCAGCTTTTCCTCTTTGTTATTTTTATTATAATTTGCGACAGCTGCAAGGAAGGAGTCGCGTTGACGGCTGCTACGGAACTTTGCAATAATACTGCGTGGCGTATTGCTATTTCTATCAAGCTTGGCCACACGTGTTACGTGCAGTACATCGTCATCTTTAAGTTGTGCCTTGACAGTTGATGATAATTGTATAATTGTGCTCACCAAATTCTCAGATTTATGTTCAGTAACTCCATTAATCTCCACATTGTTCTCACGTAAGTGGCGCTCTGCGAGGCTTAGCCTCAAGGTGAGGTCAGTTACTATGGACTGCAACCGATATTGTCTACTTCCAGTTTATGTATTGAGGCGTGTCGCTCCTCAACGGTTGACCTAAGTTCCTCGTACCTGCTGTTGAAAAAATCCACTGACTCTCTAAATTCCTTGAGAATTTGATTTATAGGTTGCAATTCTTTGGCGATTGTTTGCAATATCACCTGAAATTCAGAGCGTATGATCGTACGTAGCCTTTCTTCCATTTCTGGATACATATTTTCTGCTTCACAGGATACGTCGAGGCTTTTGGTATCTTTGCGTCTAATGGTGACATTATCCCGTGGAGCCGACATACCAGACGATCGTATTTTACCAATATTATTTACGGGTTTCTGATTTTGTCGAATTGGCGTATTTGTGTTGTCGACTTTCGGTGCTTTACTACGACAGTATTGACAAATCCAAGATTGCTTTTCCTCAGTGCGCATACTTTCAAAACGCTCCTGAAGAATGTTAGTACACAACAGATCATAGTGTGGCTTGCATATGGAACATATGATACACCTATTTAACTCCACGAGTTCATGGCATCGCGCACATTTTTTTGCTGAAGACATGGTAATGGCGTGTTTTGTCTTCCGTGAGACAACGCAGTGAAAGCTAAGTATAAATGCCAGCCGCAGTTTGTGCTCTTTGACGCGCGACACGGAACCAGTTTAACCACTGCTCTCACACGAATATGATCCGTCCGCCGTAGATCCGGAAGTCGGAATTTCTACTACACTGGCACGAGTCGAGCAATATACAATTAGTCAGCTGATTGGCAATATTGAAATTTAGTTTTTTTATTTATCTGTATATTTTATTGTATTTTGTTGTAGATATTTCACTATTAGTATTAATCACTATGTAAAATTCACTGTCACAAACATTTGCAATGAAAATAAACAATTTTTGCACTTTAAGATGAATATTTTAATGCGGAGGTTAAACAAAGGTTGTTTACGTATCAAGTCTAGGACAAAGATGTAATTAAATTAATTTCATTTAAAAAAAATACGATAATTCGTCGTTATCAATATAATATCGAGTTCGAACATCACACAACACAACAAAGTTAGATGAGTAGTAGAAGATATCCGGTGTAAACAAGAGGCGATGGTCACCCGGTTGAACCTGAGCCTGAAAGCGGCTTCCGACTGGGGAGATGCGAACAGGGTCAGGTTTAATGCGGATAAAACGCAGGCGTGTCTTTTCACATCAAAACGGAGTACCCTACACCTTACTCCGACTTTCCGAGACGTATCCGTGCCCATAAGGGACCACCTTGAGCTACTTGGTCTGGACTTATCATCCAACCTCAACTTTGGGCGATACATCGAGTGCTTAACAAAAACTGCTGCCAGAAAACTAGGCATACTATACAAGGTCAGGCGGTACTTCACACTTGAACTTCTTTTAAATCTGTATAAAGCACAAGTACGTGTAAGGAGTACTGCTGCCACCTTAGGCTCTGCCCATTACCAGTTAGCTGCCTTGGACTCGGTGGAACGAAAAGTAAAGAGACTTATTAACAACAATTCGCTTGTGGAGTCGAAGCTACAAAATCTCGACCATCGCAGAAAAGTAGCCTGCTTGTCGGTTTTCGACGGTTCGGTTGATGTGCGCATAGGAACTTTTCAATTTAGTTCCACCCTCACCGTTCCTCCTTCGGTCAACTAGAAGGTCCGGAGCACTCCATTCTTATGTCGTTGATATTCCATCTATTTGCACTAAGTGGTTTGCTTCTCCTTTCTGCTGCGTACGGCAATGGAATGGAATGCTCGATGTATATATCTGTATTTCCCGAAAAGTACATACAATTTGGGGCTATTCAAGGCTAGAGTGGCTTAACATCAGGTGAAATTGTGGCCAAGCGTGTGTCTATTATATATATAATATTACAACGTACATATGTGTAAAAAGTAAGAAATATTAAGGAAACAAAGGGTAAGCTCTGAAAAATAATTAAAAAATGAGAAAGTATTGAATTTTGCTAATAATTCTCAGCTTGGACTTAGATTCTGAAGTCCAGGACATAATGAGTACACGGGCCATTTCTCCCCCGCTTGTTATTTTCTATAAATGCATGGCTTTCATTTAATATATTTATTACAGATGGTGTTTAATTATTACAGAAAACTGAGAGAACTTTTGTGATATACGTATTCTCTACCAATTAAAATAGACAACATTATTACGGTAGTTTACATCGCCACGGGAACTACAAAGTGTTATTTAGCTTCTCAATAATGAGGCATATTTGTTTGAAAGGCAGACAGCCGCTGCGTAATGTGCACTTTGGTGGTTGTCTTGCAACAAAGTACCCAGACCAGTACCAATTTAGGAAAGTTCATTTCCAAACTGGCCCTAATGGAAATCGAACCCGGGTCCAAGAGAAACGGAATCCACCAGGGCACTATCCAAAACACCCTGGCCAAAAACACTTCGAAAAGTTCATGGAAATTAAGAAATTTATTTAGATATATTTACAGTTAATTAAACTGACTTTCTTAGGTTTTTAAAAATTTCTCGAACAACTCGAGAAACTCTAGATAGAAATCAGGTACGAGAATACTCAAAACTCGTAAAGTGACGCTGCTCAGAAATGTCGATTATTTGTTTTGTTATTTATAATAATTATAACAGCCAATTTTAATTAATTAATTAAAATTAATTATGTTTTATTTGTTCGTTACACAGAACAATAAATACAGTAGAAGTGGTTAGTTAGCGTCTGTCGCGTGCCAACTATAGGTCTCGAAAGACCTATTTGGGCACAATCCGCCATTTTATGCGAGAAAAAACAAAGGCTACGGTAATTAAGCTGAGGACACCGAAATGGCTACGGTAATTAGGCTGAGAACATCGAATATGAGAATGGCCGTAAAATATTGTATTGGTGCCATTGACTTACAATTATATGGACGTCGGGTCCGCGCTAAAAAGTGTCCGCACTTGTAAGGCGCTAAAATCGTATACAGAGCGCGACACTCCGCTTTAGTCTTCATTTGTTCTACGGACAGCGCGATACTGCGATGACATAACAATTTAAATTTCGAATAGGTTGACTTGGGACATTTATTTCGTGGTTTTTGTATTAGACCCGTCGTCCATTTATTTGTAAGTCAATGATTGGTGCATACAACATAACTTATTCTGGTAAACAGCCAGTGTAGAAAGTAATTATTCAAAATATTTTTATTTCTTAGGTAAAAAAATTACATTTAAATTTGACAAATTTTTGTTACACTATTACAAATACACAACCCAATAGACATATGTCTGCCTCGTCCGTTTCAGCCAGCGGTACCATATAAAGGCGTGTACAGATCGAATGCGCCGTGAACGCGCTCGTGTGCGTTCGCATACTGCACGCGTGCAGCGCGTGCGCGATTAAATTCATGCGCGCCGGAGGCCTCTGTATGGGTCCCATTTAGATTTGAAGAAAATATTCCACCTCTAAGGGTGGGGATGTGGCAAACTAGGGGATGAATCCGGTTGAGATGAAACTTGGCAAATAGATGTAATTCCATAAACTTTTGAGGTCGTTTTTTTTTATAAACAAGTTATCATTATTAATAATACACGTAATACTTAGACACGCAGGACATAAACTCACACAATTCAGAATAAAAAAACACTTACCAAAGCGTAAGTAAATAATAATTACATTTTCTCAATAACAACAAAAACATTCATAAGCATTATAATTTATTATGTTATGGCTTACAAATCATATAAGTACAAAGCAGTCATAACATAAATCACAATTATATATAATGTACTACTTTTTACCCACGACTTTGGCTACATTGGTTAGACATCGAACATCACCTACCCAAGGCGCCGTCACTCGCTCATGGTTATGCGATAAATGCCTACAAGTCGTACAAATCTTTCATCTATGAGCATTCGGCACGCCTGCTCACGGCAGGCAATGTTGTTTTCATCTCTCGTGGCGTGTGCTTAGCCCCGCTCACGCGATACATGCAGCCGTAGAGGCATACCACACCTAGAGGTGCTGGTGATGATTTTATACCGATTTATCGGATATCGAAGTTATAACAGGTAAAAGAACTAATATTAATTGTTATTTCGGTAACTACTCTAGCAAACCATAAAGTTTTTAATGCCTAGGTCTGTCATTTAAAAAAAATAAGCAGCTTCAAAAATACGTCACGACAATCGTGTGTGTTGTTGTTTGGGCTGGTGATTTCGGTGTTTATTTATTGAAAACATACCGTAAGTAGCATTTTTTAAGTTTACCCTGAATATAAATGTTTATAAACTATACTTTAAGGAGTAATTTCATGGTAAACGTTAGAACCACTCAAACGGAATATTATCATATTTATCTAAGTACACCAAAATTTTCGTTAGTGCTTTTTAAGTGCAGGATTTGCGGTGTATTATATTTTATTTGAGATGTTTTTGTTGGTAGTACGAAGGGTATTTATTTAGCAATGCAGAATAATAATTTTTATTTATAAAAACTTGTATTTAAACTGAATGCTTTTCTAATTTGCGAAACCAAATAGCCGCCATTTTGCGGTAGGAGGAGCGTATCGCGTGAGCGGTTAGGATCGTTTTTTCTCGTAGTGAGCGCTTGGTGTCATTAGTAAGATTCAGTAGGCTATTATAGCGTAGATATTTTCGAACTTGTATGTTAGTGATGCCTGTTGCGTATTAACTATTAAGTAATCCGTGACGTAACTTTGTTGACTTCCGGGATTAAATCACATATTAATACTCCTCCGTATAATGAACCACTCCTCGTCCTCCATCGAAATCAGCTTCCTTATTTTTTCGAATTCTTTATGTAATAATTTTCACGTTTTTAGAGCGTTGGTTGAGGCAGAAAAAGCGTGAAAGTAGGACGAATGAATTAATGAGAAGAATAGAAAAGAGAATGATGGTTTGGTCACATAAAAGGAAGGACGTTAATAAAAGGTACATCTTGACGCGCGTGTCTCAATCAGATTACAAATTTATCAAAAATTGATTTGTCTGTCTGGCCGTGTGAGAACTGGCTTTATCGTGGTGCAAGATGATACGACGTTTACGGTTATTTTTACGGAATTTGCCAATAACTACCAACAAACAAATGGTCGTGTACCAATCACTATTCACGGTACAATGATTCTTCAAAGCAACAACAAGGTTAGGGGCACTTTCCACGCGCGCCACTCTGGTTGGTTTCGGCTCATCTCGAAAGACCCATACGCTCGATTGCTGTTTTGTTTTGCGATCGTAACTATAAATCCATGTTTCGTCACCTGTTACTATGTCCCACAACAAATTTGACGCCCCTTAGTCAAATTGTGTGGAATCCACCGAGAGCACAGCTTTTTCACACCCAAATGTTTGTGTAGTATTGATTGTATTTGACTCATGCCTATACCTAAAGACGCCCGAATCTCATGGTATGTCACATGCCTGTCTGTTTTGATCATACGGCGCACAGCATCGATGTTTTTATTGTTCACAGCAGCGGACGGGCGACTATCACGAAATTCGTCACTGAGATTCACACGACCGCGTTTGAATTCTGCAAACCGGCTATAAATAGTCGTCTTGCATGGTGCTTCATCGCCAAAAGCAGTTTGAAGCCGAGTGAAGCTCCACTGTGCTATTAAATTACACATAAAGTCGTAGAAAATCATACTACACAAAAATTTTCACGAGTTAAATCCATGGTGATGTAGACAACCAATTTCTAAATTGACGGCTTAATGTAAAAACAAATATTTGATGAAAATATAGTCTACAATTTATTCGAAGCTCCAGATCTCTTTGAAAAATTCATTAAAGAAAACAAAAAGGGTCTACAAAGACGATGAAGATAGAAAGATTCACTTCCTAGCGTTTTGCACGCACTCAACATAGCCCCTCATTGGGGAAACCCTGAGTCGCGGGTGCCATGAACACACACATAGACAACCACAAATTACACCCAAACTCATGAGATAAATCAATGTAGGTCATACAAATATTTCTCCCGGCCCGGGAATCGAACCTAGGACACCTGCGTGGCAGTCCAGCATACTAACCGTTCGACCACGGAGGCAGTTAAGCCAGAGCAATCAACTTCTTCTTTTGGTATCAACGATTTCACTGATTATATTGAGGAAGAAATTGATCGTTATGCATTCAGGGGTTAATTCTTTTAAAAAGACTCATATATGAAATGTGGGTAATATTTTCAAAGAAAAAAGATAATTCGTTAGTACAGGGTCAAGAGTTCGTCAAGTTTGACACTTAAGATTTAAATCCAACTCTATACCGCTTACAATAAGAAAGGTCTAAAGTACAAAGTGTCAAGCTTGACGTACTCTAGACTGTACAATTAATTTATGAACAGGTAGATCCATTGACCTACCAAGGTATATCCGTAGTCCAATCGTGAAAGTTTATCGAACTCAAAAATAAAGATTCTCAATGACGTGGAAAACTCTCAATGAGAGTAAAATATTTTATATACAAGAAAGTATATTTTTTTCTGTATTCATAAATCGATTTTGAACATCTTTTTTATTTAGTAGAATTTGTTAGGCGCCAGATATTAATTCTCACCAAAAAAAAAAATTCTTAGCTGAGAGCTGACAGAAATGCTTATATCTTACAACGTTTTTGTCATTTGAAAACCCTTCTGATATAATAAAATTGCAGACACACACTAAAACAATATATTCTTCCCGAAAAACGACTACATTCTTTCGGCCGAAGCTATTAAAGTCAAAATTGAGTTGTAGCAATTAGCAACTTATTTTATTAATAGTTAGAATGAATGTTATTATAATCATATTCCTTATATGCCAATTAATGAAACATAAAATAATCCATTCCTATTGCATATAAAACAAAATAAACAGTATTTCATTTAAGAAGAACTCTAAAGCATAACTGCATAATTTACGAACCTTACAACTTTAGAAAGATATTTAAATTTATCATTCATTTTTTATGTGATCTAACACATGCAACTTATTTGTACTTCCAATAAAAACTTTGCTACGGGAATTTAACTCCGGTCAGGTCATCAGCCGCGTGATGAATACGGATCTACATCATTTTATATAATATAGTAACTTATTTGTTTTTAGCAATGTAATGTTTTCCTTTCTTAATCCACATTTATATAAATACTAAGTGATAATACAGCCACTCTTCAAAAATTTTTGCTGGTTTTAGCATGATGAGCTTAAGGTAGAAAACGAAGGATGGCGACATCACGTGTATTTTGTGACCCAGTAGTTTTGATGACGTGCATTAGGGAGACCTATCAATAGTTGTGATTCATTATCAAAGCATCAAAAAAGCTAATTGAGTACAACCGGTAGAAGCTGGGGTTGTAAAGTTGACATAGTTTATGTTATAACACTGTCCTGTGTTTCGCTTCAGAACAACAACTTTTCAGGTTGTTCCCAAAAATACTAAAGAACTTCTTCAATATTCACAATTTTAACAAACTGCCACATTTATTACAACGTTAACATGGTTTTATGTGTGTACTATAAAATAACAAATACTTTATGTACGTTCGTTACGTACGTTCAAGAATGTTACCTAAGCTATGGTCGACCTGAATCAATTGCGTTGTGTTCTTACATTTATCCGCTCACGCGATACATGCAGCCGTAGACGCATACCACACCTGGAGGTGCCGGTGATGATTTAATACCGATTTATCGGATATCGAAGTTATAACAGGTAAAAGAACTAATATTAATTGCTATTTCGGTAAGTACTCTAGCAAACCATAAAGTTTTTAATGCCTGGGTCTGTCATTTAAAAAAAATAAACAACTTTAAAAATACGTCACGACAATCGTGTGTGTTATTGTTTAGGCTGGTGATTTCGGTGTTTATTTATTGAAAATATACCGTAAGTAGCGTTTTTTACATTTACCCGGAATATAAATGTTTATAAACTATACTTTAAGGAGTAATTTCATGGTGAACGTTAGAACCACTCAAACGGAATATTATCATATTTACCCAAGTACACCAAAAATTTCATTAATGCTTTTTAAGTGCAGGATTTGCGGTGTATTACTGCATTTTATTTGAGATGTTTTAGTTGGTAGTACGGAGAGTATTTATTTAGCAGTGCAGAATAATAATTTTTATTTATAAAAACTTGTATTTAAACTGAATGCTTTTCTAATTTGTGAAACCAAATAGCCGCCATTTTGCGGTAGGAGGAGCGCATCGTGTGAGCTGGTATTCTACAAGACATTGTTTTACAATTATTTATGCCCGACTTAACTAACAAAGTTCATGAACGGCTCTTTTCGTAGATTTTATAATTCTTTTGTCCTTTTCTTCTTAAATTCATATTATGTTTCTAAGCTAAGCAAATTCCTTGACGGAAGCAGCTGTCAGACTTCCGGTCACCGGAGGGTTAACCGATAATAACTGTTATTCATAAAATATTTACTTACTGTAATGTTTAGAAATTTAATTTTGGAATAAATTAAATAAACATATATGCACCTGTTGGTTTTTGTTTGTTTACCAACTTAATACAAATCGCTTGTGTACTAAGTCCGATTCCAATCCGAGGAAATACGAACATTGCTTGTATATAACTGGAGACATAACGAGCCTTCGGGTACTGTGACTGCTCGGACAGTCATTTCTCGGATTCGGAACTTTATGAGTAAAAATCGATAATCAATCAACAATTTTTTTCATGTGTAGAGCAATTCCATGTAACTAGCACTGGATAATTCCGCGTATCTGAAACATGTTTTTTTTAGTTTTGAGCCAATTTGAGTTTTGCATGCTAGTGCACGTACTTATATGATTGGGATCTTCTTAACTCCAGTTGCGACTGACTAACAGAAAGCCAAAAATCGGTGAATAATATGCCTTTGATTCAAATCAGGTCCACGTAAATGACGTGGCAAGTAAATTAACAACATTTACGGGAATCTGTTGTTAGCAGTCCGTAGCCAACATAAATTAATGCTTGCTGTGTAAAAATGGTAGTCGTAGAAATTACTACTTCGGTGAATTAGTGGCTAAACCAAATCCAAGGCCCACTTGTTAGTAAAATACAGACAATTTTAAACTTATGACTATTATTAGTAAATACAGAGACAAAACAAAAAATACACATTATTACGCTCGAGGCGCCAACTACCCCATCACATCACCAGAACCTGAATGAAATGACGAAGCATCGGCGCATTGAACTTCGCCGCAAAGGTTTCCAGATGCTGTTAGGATTAGAACGCAGGGTACAGAGTAGTGACGCCGTCTATTTTCGTATCACAGCAAAAAAGTCATCTATTCCCGCTTGAGCAAACACCGACGATGCGCTACAGTGTCCCGGTAGTCCCAACAGTATCCCGAAACCGTTATTATATTGAACGCGCAGGGCTCCGAATGCCTTCTGCGTATAGTTAACCCACAGATCACCCGTGTAGAAGGATTGACAATATGCCTTGAATAAAGTTAATGTCGTGGCAAGTAAATTAACAAGATTTACGGGAATCCATTGTTATCAATTCGTAGCCAACGTAAATTAATGCTTATTGTGTATGCATGTTAAAACCTGCTCCTGTAAAATTTGATTTTCTGTGGATGGATGGTCGTTTACCGCTCTGTCAAATTTACTTCAAGTTACGAGGTCTGGTGCAACGATTTTTTGGTGAGTCCTGTCTATCACGACCGAATCATGGACACTCACTGAGCAGTTGATGAACAAATTGCATGTTAATCAGAAATCGAAGAGAAGCGTGAGCGGAATATCGTAATCCGGATTAGAATATGCCGTAAGTTTGATGTGGTGCCAGGAGAGTAAACTGCAGGAATCCAGAAAACAAAGTTTTGCGAACTGCTTATAATCAGACGGGTAGAAGACCTGGTGTAGTTCGCGGGAAGGAAATAGATGCATAAAACAAAAGTAGCTTATTGGACATACCAGCACTCTTCATTGGGTGACCACGTAAAGATGGACAAGTATAGCCAGTAATTATATACAATCTTTGAAGTTATTAAAAGTCTTCGTAAGCACGTAATTATCGTGTGGCGAATTTATTAATTTATTGTTATGGTTCATAAATCATAAACGTCTTAGTTTCTAGTATTTAAGCTTTTATTGTCTTTTTTAAATTACCTGTATATTATCAAAATAAAAATTACGTATAAGGCAGTCATAAAATGAATCACATTTAGGTATATGCATTATTTTCCCCGCGATTTTGGTTTCATGGGTTAGAAATCGGACATTACGTAGCATTGTTGATTTCCGGCACAAAAACAAATATTAATACTCCTCCAATGAGCCACTCCTCGTCCAGGATCAAAATCAGCCTTCTTATTCCATTTGGTTCACAGATCAATTGCACAGCACCCATATTTGAGGTTGCAATGTTTTCGAATTCACATTCAACGTTAACATTTATAATATGTAAAAAAATATGCTAAGAAGAGTGGTAATTTTGTTATGAAACATAGTGACAGAGACAACAAATAATAATTTCAGTACAGAGTACTAAAAACCGACCTCAAAATTTCGTGGAATTACATCTATTTGCCAAGTTTTATTGAAATTGGTTACCGGAAAGTGCGCGAAACCGGTTTAATCCCCTAGTTTGCCACCCTTAAAGGTGGAATATTTTCATCAAATTTAAAAGGGACCACTGCTAAGGCCTCTCTTTCCTACAAAAAATCGTCAAAATCGGTTTTCAAACTATTGCGTAGTATACATCCACAAAAAAAACGTACAGTCGAATTGAGGACCTCCTCCTTTATTTGGAGTCAGTTCAAAATTAACCAGTTGTTCTTAACAATCGTCTTCACAAAATCACAAATTTATTTCATGGCAATATAACGCTTCTATAAGATTCCGGAGCCATTCACGAGGTTTAAAACTACAGTGACACAAAAACTTTATACTAAAGGTATAGCTTCTGCGTATAGGTATAGCTTGGATGACAAAATTGGACGTCTCGATGTATGATGTTTGACATAAATATTGTAAATGATAAACATATTAATATACGAGCCCTATATACCCCACCTACGATGGGGTCGGGCTCGGCCTGGGGCGCGTGGTCGCTTTCAGATTACGGGGTATGCTTATGTTCATCGGTGGCACAGTGATTAGTACTATGGGCGCTTGATGAGGAAGTTCCAGATTCGATCCCTTATTTGAGCCAATTTCTGAAAAAAATATTTTTAAGTTAATCCTGGTCAGGGTATTCTGGGTATTGCCTTCAGAATTGTAGTTATTCTGGTACTCATAGAACAGGAAATTCCCTAGTTTGAGACCGGAAATTTGAAGTGATTATTTGGCATAGCTTCCAATAAAAAATAATCTCACAGAGAGACGGTCGAGATACACCGCTATAAGTTGTATAAAGATATTATTTCCACTACATCGGGAAGTATGCCTTACATTTTGAACAATTGTGAAATCTAATCCCCGTATACTACCTACGTAAGGTGGCATGTGGACGCTTCGGGCTTCGCCCTCCACTACACCTCGGCCTACGACCTCGGCACTTATGACTTTAAAAAAAATTACATAGCTCTTTAATGGCGGCCATATTGATAAATGGCAAAAAGTAAATTTTGACTGTAAATAATTATTAAACACACATAGAGGTCTCCACATGCCGATTTTCAAACGAATATGAGCAAATTTTCATTTGCTTCCTGAAAACACTTCTATGACAGTCATATTGAAAAATGGCGAAAAACCGATTTTGATCACAAATTATTATCAAGCACTCCTAGAGACCCCCATATGCCAATTTTCAAAGGGATCAGCAATTTTTTTTCTGCCGCCAACGAACGCTTTTTTGACGGCCATATTTGAAAATAGCGAAAAACAAATTTTGAGCACAAATTATTATCCGGCATTTCTAGTGGCCTTCACATGCCAATTTTCAGTCGAATCAGAGCAAATCTCTTTCGGCAGTTAATTTTAATGACAATAACACTTACATGGCAGCCATATTAAAAAATGGCGAAAAGAAATTTTTGACCCCAAATTATGATCAAGGACTCCTAAAGACCGTCGCATGCCAATTTTCAGCCGGATGGATGCAAGTTTTTCTTCGGCCGCCATTTTGAAATCGCCATCTTGAATTTTTTTAAACCCAAGCAGTTGACCAGTGTTACCCTCTATGACATTCCTTCAAGCACCTCCTAACAATCTCTAATAGTTTCCGTGATAGGAGGTTTTGAAATTTATGTGACGGCCATCTTGTTTATTTGAATTTCGAACATTTTTTACTTCCCGCGGAAATTGACCAGGGTGTATCTCATAAAAATGCACAAAAATCCCGCCCATATATTATAGTTTATGCAGGCCGTTGTTCACTCGTTTACATTTTCCACGTTCAGGTCTTTTCATATTTGATTATTTGTCTTGGAGCCTATCCGCGAACAACGGTATAAATATCTTTTTTCTACCATATCGGGAAGTATGCGTTCTACTTTTCTAAGCGAGTCTAAACTTGTAGCTTAATATATATAATGGTATTTACAAAGAGCAACCCCTAGAGTTTCTTGCTCATTCTTGTCGGGGGATACCTTACGAATGAGCAGTACAGTTTAAACAGTATGATGATTTCAAGTGTTAATTTGCGTACCTATGAAATAAAGATGATTTCGAATTTTAATTTTAACCATTGCTTATACATTTTTTTAAACGAACGAAAGAAAATGCTCTTGAAAAGTGTTAAGCGTTAAACAACTAATACTTAATAATATATTTTCATGCGTAACGGTGTGTACGTATTTTAGCAATAACAAACCGACAACATCATACATTAATTTTACATGTGATAAATTTTACTATAAATAGCGAACATTTTAATGCCCGAATACCAATCATATTACATATACCTAGCGCGATGAAGTCTCTTATTTTAATTTTGCTAATTGGAACAGTTGTCGTATTATGTACAAAAGATATAGTCTTCGATCTGGAAAAAGCCGACGAGCTCTTCGAAAAATTCATTAAAGACTTCAACAGAGTCTACAAAGACGACGAAGACAAAAAGGTTCACTTTGAAGCGTTCAAGAAAAATTTGGAAAAAATTAATGACTTAAACCAACGCAACGATCATGCTACTTTTGGCATCAACCAATTTGCTGATTATATTAGAGGAGAAGTGCCATTCATACCCACAATCGAAAAGGCTTAGGAGTGAAATGTCATCGAAAGTCAGCGAATCATTTGTTCTATAGGTAAAACAAATTTACACTTGAAAACATCACAATTAAGCTACTACTCGTTCTATATACTGACTTTCCTGAGAAGAACGAGCAAGAAACTAAGGATTGCTCTTTTCAAATAAACTTAAATGCTATGGAATACACTTTGAATAAAATTGGCGTGGAATCTAGAGCCATGTCATCTTTCCATAAATCTTTATCTAACACGTAGTCTTCAATTTTGTAATATGACTTTACAATCAAAATATTTTTGACGTAGTTTTTAAACTTAGGAAATGATAATCTTAATATTATCGTTTAGGTCTTTTTCCAGAACAGCTAAAAACTTCTGTTGTCAAACCCCTATATAAAAAGGCGATAAGGAAAGTCCAAGCAACTGTAGACCAATTACATTAATCCCGACTCTATCCAAATTATTTGAAAGGGCTCTGCATTCCAGAAGGCGCGGTGCAGTCATTTTGCCGAGTCACAATAAAAAAATTAAAAAAAGAATTAATGCATTTTTAGAGAAACATAAAGTAATATATCACTTTCAATTCGGATTTAGAAAAGGTAGTTCTACAACTCTTGCATGTTTTGAGTTTTTGCGCATTGTAACGGAAAGTATAAGCGTCTCTACTCCTGTAATGTCAGTCTTTCTAGATATGACTAAAGCCTTCGACTTTGTACATCACTCAAAACTCCTTTACAAGCTTGAAGCATACGGTATTAAAGGAACAGCCCAAAATTGGATAGCGAGCTACTTAAAACATCGGACACAGTATACGGAAATAAGTAGATTAACAAAAAACAAACACAATAATAGATTAGAAAAACAAATTTTTAGATCACACTTTAAAACAACTAATGCTGGAATACCGCAAGGTAGCGTCTTGGGTCCGTTACTGTTCCTACTCTACATTAACGATCTTCCACGTGCTATTGATCATAATTGTATACAATTTGCTGACGATACAACTCTTGCAATAAAATGCCAAAACAAAGTGACTTTTAACACTGACGTAAATAAACCACTGACAGACGTAATAAGTTGGATGGACATCAATGACTTGAATATTAATATAAGTAAAACCAATGTTATGACATTTAGATCTTACAACTCAAATCCCATACCGGTTAAAATGAATTACAACTCTGATACTATAGATGAAGTAGACACATTTAACTTTCTTGGGTTAATAATCGACAAGAACCTTACTGGACGGAACACATCGAACAGATGTGCATGAACCTAAACAGATTTGTTTACGCTTTACGAAGACTAAGGCAAACTGTCTCGCGAGAAGCGGTGTTGACGGCCTATCACGGCTACATTTCGTCCGTGCTCAGCTACGGTCTTGTACTGTGTCTTGGGGTAACTCAGTAATCTTAGAAAGAGCGTTTAAAGTCCAGAAGAAGAGTATTCGAGTCATTTGCGGCGCGTGGTTCGATAACAGTTGCAAACCACTGTTCAAAATGCTGAACATATTACCTTTGCCATGCATGTACATTAGGGATATCTGCGTATTTGTCAACTCTAAGGCAAACTAGAGCAAAAATTATGAATCTCTTATACCAACCTCTATATATGCTCCGGAATCTTATTGTAAAAATGTATACAGTTTCTCATAAAAGAGTCGTCTGTTTTAAAAATCATGAATGTGTCGTCAGCAAACAATACTATTTCATAACGGTCCTTAAGAAAGAATGGCAGATCATTAATATAAATGAGAAATAAGAACGGTCCAAGTATTGAGCCCCGCGGAACACCCATTTTTACCGGAAAACTCAAAGAAATCACTCCACTTATGTGTACTTTCCGAATTCTAAAATTGAGATATGACGAGACAGGTTCCAATGCCTTGCCATTTACACCGTAATATGCCAGCTTTCCAACAAGAGTAACATGGTCAATGCAATCATATGCCTTTGAGAGGTCACAGAAACGCCAATAGCGTTCCCAAGCATCAAAGATGTGTTTTAGTAACGCTAGTCAATCTACCACTAATAAACCCGTATTGTTCACTATGAAAAATATGATTAATAGATGGACATATGACCGAAATAGGGCTGTAATAGAATCAGCATAACTTTTTGAATATTTTGTTTAAAGCTGGTAAAATTGTAATGGGCCTGTAATTGTCAGGATCAACTTTCCTATCGCTTTTGAATAAGGGAATATAATAACCTTGCCTTATTTCATTAAGATATGTAATCGTTTACAAGAAGAGAGCTAATTTATTAGTATAATTATTTTATGTAAGCTGGTATATATGTTCCCAATAGTGAAAGGTAACCGAATAAAAAATAAAGATTCTGAATTTGACATTAACACGTTTATTAAGCACGACGGTATGTTGTCTTCACATAAGTGTCTCCAGTACTCATAAATAAATTCTGGAGATATAGATATATGGATTTTATTTGATAGTCGTCAGAAGTTAGTTCCCAATAAGACAAAAGGTTTCTTGGCTGAGAGCCGACAAAGGTGTTTGGTTTTCACAATAATGACTTACTGTCATGGAACTACAAAGTGCAAATTATTTTATATATATCATTTTGTCATTTTCCATGACAATAAAAACCTTGTCACGGGAGTTTAACATATGTGTCAGCTTTCAGCAAATAATTTTTATTGAGGTATACTTTCGCGATGTTCCTGTATAACCTGGATTTGATTTCAAAGATAAAATGGAAATCAATAAATTTGAAGTTTAGTCAGGTATAGTTTAGTTTTGTCTGTAGTTAGTTTGTCGGTTTATAACCTTCAGGGCTTTACTCAAACAGTAATTATTTGCCTTCCACGTAGAAGTTTATAAGGATGATTGCTGACAAGTCGCCTTTTCCAGAAGATCATGGCAAGACTGATGTTATATATTACCTCATCTTTTGAATTTCAATCTGGTCCTCGGAATATAGACAAACACATGGCATAATTCTGGAAAACCTCTTTTGCTTCATTTCCTTTCAACAATCTTTTCATACAACTCCTCTTAACCTTTCTAAGAACATTATCACTTTGATTCCAACAGATTCTTTGCGGCCATCCTCTTCAAATGTTACCTTCCTCATTAGCACTATATACATATTTCTTTCGTCATTCTACATCCATTCAATATAGATATGGACACATGAAATTTCCACGGTTTAGTGACTCGTACTCATCGAAGTAGAACGTCTATAATAAATCTAATGCGTGAAGATACGGATCTATAGTTTTATACACTACGAGGCCTGTATCCCTTCTACGGTGGGGTCAGACTCGCTTGCTTGCTTGGGCTTAAATTATGGGGCGTGCTTATGTTCTTCGGTGGCACAGCGGTTAGTGCTATGGGCGCTTTTTTCGCAATTTATTAAACGAACATTAGGAAGTTAGGTTAGTCTGGGTATTCTTGGTATTGCCCTCAGAGATATCGTATTCTAGTAGTCATAGTACAGGATATTCCTTAATTTAAGAAAAGAAATTTGGTGTGATTGTCTGGTTTTACTACCTACGTACGGTGGCGTACGGATACATCGGGCTTCGCCCTCCGTTGGACCTTAAAAACAAATAACATAGCTTACCATGGCGGCCATGTTGAAAAATGGCAAAATGTTAATTTTCTAATTTGTTTTCCTTTCCTTTCAGATATGTTCTAACACCCCGTAAACGTATGGAAAACGTGTATTATATAAATTATCCACAAACAAATGTGCCTACTACAAATAATATGGATTCAGCGATTTCTCCAGATTTATATTATATAAGAAACGACAATTAAGTTATAATGTTGACTATTTTCCAAAAGGGCAATACACATATTGCAATGCCTTAGCATGCAACCCTTGATTTCCATCTTAAGCGACATAGGGAAAAGGGAGAAAAATTGAATCTTTTGTGCTTTTCTTTTTAAATATATATTAGGTATATTTTTTATTTCATCAAGGGTTTTGTCATTGGCTAATAAAATTCCTTGGCCGAAGTGGCTACCGAATTTTCGGTCACCGGAGGCTTTACCGTTAATAATTGTTTTTTTTTATAAAGTAAACTTTTTACAGTAAACACTGTAATGTTTCGAAACATAAGTCTGACACAAATTAAATAAATATGCATGCAACTACGTGACATAGTTGTTTTATATTTATTTACCTATCTTAGACTTAAGATGAAAGAGACATCATTCGAAATGGACGTGCAGGAGTGGTTGGATTATGGGAATGTCCATTTGAAACAGAAGCGCAGTTGTCTTTCCTATTTTTATTTTTTCACAATTGTGTACATTCAACGGCCGAGCAATTCATAGTTTGTGCAATTTGAGTAGATATCAAGCTCACTGGGCTTCGATTATAAAATCCTCCAAAAACATAACTTAGTTATATATATATACACATATTATACATATATTACATAGTTAATTTAAACTTAGTATCAATAGAGCTCCTTGTTCATAGAGTTCGTCCAGGGAAGTACTGCCACCTTACGTCTTTCTGCCGCCAAGCAGTAATGTGAACATTACTGTGTTCCGGTTTCGAAGGACAAGGGTGCCGGTGTAATTACACGCACATGAGACTTGTCAACTTATGTGTCAGGATGACGGTAGTGGCAGTGTCCAAAAGATCTTTGCGATTTAAAGCTCTGAATGCTCACTGCAACTGTTGTGGAAAGGCCTGTTACCGCTAGGCGCACGACTTGTTCGTTCCGTCGCTTGATATTCTCAGGGGTCATAAATAAATATCCATTTTGCTTGCCATTGGCTTTTTGACGGTCGGCAAAGAACTTAAGCAGTTGCTCTGTCGGAACTAAGTTAAGGGTTACTCTAATGACTTCTTGTATTTTCGGATGTGCTTAAATCTAGCTAATAATTCCTTAATATTAATGCTATAAAATGTACATAAATATATTCTTAATAGTGTGCTTAATTATGCACTGTATAATTGCTTAAATGCTTAGTTTATGGTGTATACATAAAGTACAAAGTTTAACCCTTGTTTTCACTAATAAATTTATTATGAATTGATAGTTTATTATAAACATAGAAAAAGCTGTTATTACTCAGCACATTGTAATTTGTTTATCTGTGTATAAGAGCCCCTTTATGAACCATAACTTTGATTGAAACATAGCAATAAAAATATGTTTTGATGTGACTCATAGTTTAATTCCCCCTTCTAGTCCTGATATTTTACAATATTGTTAAAATCCTATATTAGATTACAGTATTACTCCGTCTGTAAGTACAAGCGTAGCGATTATGGCACATGCTTCATATTCGTAGGTTATACAATGTTATTTTTAAAATATTAACGTAACAAGATCGTCACACATAGGAAATGAAACTATTTTTCCGGATTAAAACCGCGTATATTTGTTTTTTCAAACAAACCGACGTTTCGGGTCCTTTACAGGTCACCGGATCCTTACAATCAACCGTGACCATGGGACCTGTAAAGGGCCCGAAACGTCGGTTTGTTCCGGAGGAATAGTTTCAGTTCCTACTTTTGTACAAGTTTTGATCAAGTCCAAATTTTAGTTGGAACCTGTAACCTGGGATCGAATCACCGTGGTGAGTCTGTAGGAAAAATATTCAATTGTAAAATTTTACGCGCGCATCAAATGTGCACAACGATGAAAAAATGATAAATATTTGCACGCACAAATGTGCACAATTGTGGAAAAGACTCAAATTCAACGCGTACATTGCCTTGTGTTGAATGTATCCAACACAACACAACAACAACCTTAAACGCACTGCTGTAGGCACCACCATTGTATCGAATTTGCGGCCTTACTGCGCTTCAGTCGAAAATAATTTCTAAGTGAAAATTTCGAATGACGTCTACTTCATCCTAAGTCTAAACACTTTTTCCTATATCTATGGTCTAAACAGTAGGTATCTAAATAAATACAAAAACAACCATGTCATTCAATTGCATACATATTTATTTAATATATGTCCGAATTAGATTTCAAAACGTTACACACTTTTCAAAAAAAAAATAGCAAATATAAAAAATCCAATCATTTAAAAAGAAAAGAACAAACGATTGATTTTTCAACCTTTAGCTCATCTCGCTAAAGGCAGAAACTTTAATCAAGGGCTGTA